>NC_056725.1:1603082766-1603135266 GCF_019279795.1 Protopterus annectens | reverse complement strand
TGCCAGAGACCTAGGGTGGGCTATACATTTGACACCATGTGTGTGAGTGAGGGGATTAAGTTACTTATATGGCCATGGTGATGTAGTGTGTGTGTAGGCATGGGGTTGCCATAGGTGTGTTTGTATTCTGTGTGGGTATGCATGCACACAGTTCTGCCATGTGGCAGCCCTATACAGGTGTTTGTTGGACAGCTGCAGACCATACCTGGCAGGGTGTGCAGTTCACTGCCTCCGGCCACTGACATGAGAACTGTGCCTGCCAGGGGTTCCACGGGCATGTCCAGGTACAAGCCTCGATATGCTACTCTCCTCTGATGATGACATATGTCCGCTGGAACCAGGTCCATCCTGGGACTGGCCAGGGCCATGTGCATGTGTCATGCTGTGGTGTGGTGTGAACAATGCCCCCCCCCACAGTGCTGAGGCTGGTACTGTCACTATGAGAGAGGCTTGGTGTCCATGCACATCCACATTGTCCACCATATGTTGGTGTTGCTGGCCTACATCCATGTGGCCATTGCACCAGTCCCACCACATGCTCTAGCACAGACAATCCACGGTCGAGGAGGCCTGCCATCTCACCTCACTGTCTGTCCATGACCTCTGTATAATAATGGAGGGCAGCTGCAAGATCACAGATGTTGTCACATACAGCTGCAAAAGCAGCCCTCTGCAGCCTCAGACCCTGTCTAGTGTACCGTTCCATACATGCCTGCTCCTCCATGACATCCTGAAACATGTATCTGGTGGTACCAGATGTGACACTTCTGTCAGGGGCACGATGACCAGTGGCCCTCCCACGAGCACCCCTGTACATCTGCATATGTGGTACCCTGCTGGACATCTGGCTATGGCTGCTGTGTCCAGACAGAGCAGCCTTAAATACCACACTGTCCTGTGCACTGCCACCCACCGCCAACTGTTCCTCTGCTATGGCCACTGGTGATGGGGTATCTATAGGCACTGTGACCTTGTGCGGGGATGGGGTGGATAACAGGGGGATGTCAATCGATGGCGCAGTTTCAGCCTCTGACAACCCCGCCTGTGCCTCAACACACCTATCATCATTTTCAGTGTCTGTATGGACACCAACATCAGACTGCATGCAGGAGGGACCCTGACCCACCTCACCACCTGTGAGGGGAAAACAAGAAACACACTTTAAGACCTGTACATCATTGCTTAAGAGTACACACACGCACACACACACACACACACACACACACACACACACACACACACACACACACACACACACACACACACACACACACACACCACCATAATACCTACCTGTCCCTGAGTTTACAGACTGTCCCAAGTTTATTCTCTTAAGTTCCCCATCCTGTATCACACTTGAAAACCTACATTCATTAATAACAATCATTAATGTAACATTCTTCTAATTGCCTAGACAAGTGACCACAAAACATGACCTGTTATTCCATTACGTCTTTGACTTGATTGGAGCCGGTTTTACAAGGACTCACCTCTGTCATCCAGTGTTCACACCGGGTTTGTCGAGACATCATGAGCATGGCCCCCATATGTTAGGGGCTACTACAGTCACTCAATAATGTCATGCACTGGAGAGTCATACGCAACTATTGCTCAGTAGATGCAAGATCTGTTTCTCTATCAACTTATGTGGGCAACAGTAATATTTGGTTAAACACAATGGTGTTGTCTAGTAATTCCCCAATGCATCTCTAGTGCTGCATACTTGGGTATTCTTTCACCTGTCTGCTGATTGCAGTTTTAACAGTATACCTGGTGTCTAGTTTCCCTCCCAATGCATGTTCCATGTTACAGACCTTATTATACTATCAGCTGTCCTGGGATTACATATCAGACAAGTATTCCTGGTGTCTCATGTGTCAGTCCATGTACTTCACAATTTCAAAGATAAATCGAGACATATGAACAACCCCCCATTCACACATGTGCATATATGGACACACACACACACACACACACACACACACACACACACACACACACACATCCTACATGCATCAACCCCCCTCCACTCTACCAGATTGCACTTACAGACAAAATAACCCCCACACACACACTTACAGGTGAGGTTGCATGAAGATATTGCACACAGAACTCCCATTACCCATGTGTCCACATGCATAACATATGGTACTCAACAGCATGCAGAGCAGCTATAGTCAATCCATGCTAGCAACTATATACATGTGTGTGGTGCATGGGCTGTGTTAGTAGGTGATGCCCCTTCCCCTGGAAAACACTGCACCCATGTACACATTATTGCTGTGCACCTGTTCAGCACCCTGGCATGTATTGTGCACCATACCTCACAGGTGTATACACCATTGCTGAATGTGTATTACTGTGTCAGTTATGTCTGCTCTGCTGCTCACAGTCCCTATGTGTTTGTCTGACACATACCTTGGATGATATGTGGACAGATGTCATTTTTGAATGCTTGCTGTCTGATTTACAGATGTCATTATCAGCAGTGCATGTATGATCAAAACGTTACAATTACACTGACAACCGTCAACTCTTACCATGGCTATGGGGAGTATACACACCCTTAATGATATAACACCCTCTTCCTTGATGTGCCATGGGACCACATTACTGCATATGTTAACATTACTTGAGCCTGATATGTGACATATGTCCTGTACAATCAAATGCAGTGTCAAACAAATGTGTTAGTCATGCTGATGCTGATTGAGATGCATGCACTTCATGGGTGCATATGTGTGCACACCCTTATCATGATGGTTTGTTGCACCTACTGTTATGTGAACTACAGCAGCCACTATTCCTGGCAGGGGTATACTAACATGGGCCATCTGCATTTGCCAGTATATGGTCAGTCTGCTCTACACATGTCCCCCAACTTTGCATGATTGCAAGGCCAACTCATGTGCACATCCCTTGGAGTTCACACACTGCTGTCACTATTGCTGTGGAGTCAGGGTTATGTCTGCCACAGTTCCTGACCCTGACTGTTTACAGATACAGCCATTCATAGCATCCTTTGGTTCCCTGCTGCAGTGCACTGTCATGTCATGATGACACCCCCTCTCCACCTTCAGCCTTTTTGCAGATGCTTGACAACTATGGCCTACACATGTGTGTCAGTTTCCAGTGTCCCAAACACTGAACACCACATGTAACAGCCTAGTCCCAGCTAATGAATTGCAAACATACAGGTGTACACTGGCAGCGGAACAGTACAGATAGGGATGGTGGGCCTGAGGTGGGGTGGGGTGTTGGTTGTGTAGCACATGTACTGTACATGGTACTGTCTGTAGGTTTTCAATGTGGTCATAGTACACCGGTACACATTGCAGTGCATGTCTTTTGGGGACCTCTTCTGTTATGCATATGCTACCTGTAAAGAGGTCTGGCTGATGTTTCCTGTGGTACAACTGTCACATCTGATTACTCTAACCCATGGGCCACACTTTTGCAGAGTCCAGGCAAATGCTGACATAGGTACTGCACAGCCAGTACTTGCTAGACATTCCTGCAACCCCCTCAATATTGTGGCATGTTACTAGGCAGCCTGCATGACCAGTTTGCTATATGTGACATCATCTCTTGGATGGCCATCTGTTTATTTCCTACATTATTCCTGTCCCATACATCGTCACCACATACACGACTGTCTGCACTGTTTGCCATGGTATATGCAATGGTGAGGTATGGCTACATGTCCAGCTCATGGGTGCTACCCATGTAAGATGTGTGCAAGCCATGGCTGCCTCTGTTGGAGGTAAGTGTGCACATTTGTTGGCCAAATGTCTTGGACAGCAGACCAATTATTGGTGTGACATTGGGGATGTGTACTTGCTGGAAGGTGCATTTAAATGACAAATGCATGGAGTCAGTACCTCAACAGCTGCTTCCACTATATTTTATCTGGAGTGTGTGCACACATATGCTTCCAGTGTTTGTGAAGGTATGCAATCCCCATATTTGCTGCCCTAACATATGATTCCATGTTACACACTCATTGCTCATGTTAGGACCACATGGCAGGTTGTAAGGTTGTGGACTGCGTTATTATGATATGCTGTAGTGTAGATCTGTAACAGTAGCCATTGTAATACTGGTATATAAACTGTTGTAGCACTGTATAAGGGTGATGTTTCACACATGTCCCTACTGTAGGCCATTTGTCCCACCATTATGTTCATCTCTGTGCACACATTTTGCAATGACAGGATGTTAGTTATATTTCAGGAGTCTGACATACCCTTCAGATACACCATCATGGTGACCACTGTGATGCAGTGCAGTTAACAGCAACAATACCTAAACATGTACGGCATTCATTATGGGTAGGTGTGTTAAATGTGGGCATGGAATATACCATAGCCACAACATGACCGGTGTATTGGCAAACCTGAACAAAAAAACATACTCACCAGCTACAGGCTGCTGCCTTGGAGGTACACCAGAGGGACCTACATAAGTGTGTGAGAGATGTGATGTCAGTAGCCACACCTGTGGCATTGGTACAGGGTGTGTGCAGCATTACAGTACATCAACAGTACAAGCCCACAATACTACAGCTTATGCACATATGTTTATTACTTCTATGTAGGAACAGACTATATATATGTCATCTCACATATGTATGATCTAACTGTACAGATGTGGATGGATATGCAACAGTGGCCTTCTGAATTGCCCTGTGTCCTTACCTACACACTCCTCTGCCACTGTGTGGGTAGCACCCATCTCCACTATGGTCTCCACCAGGTGTTGTGTGTGTGCGGGTGGGCAGGTGGCCTGAGGCTGGCAAGGAGCTCCTCAACAAGTGTCAGGGGGAGATGGATGGCATGACCCCCCCATTGCAAGGTGATCCTCCCTGACTGCAGCAACATGCCTACAGGCATTGCAAAGTAGGTCTATGCAATGATGCCGGACCTGCTCATAACTGCAGTTATGCAGGCCGACATCATTTACCCTGTGGACAAGATCATTCCACAGGGTGGTTCGCTCCTGCTGCTCATGGGCTGTTCTGAAGAACAACTGGTAGTGCTGCACCAAGTGTGTGATGATGACCTCATTCTCATCCACTGTATAAACAGGAAGCCTCTCATGGGACATCTTGCCTGAAAGACATAAAGATGGAAACAGGTCTGAGCAACTCATACAGCAAGGTTATCATAGTTCTTAATACACATCTCTGTCTCCCCCCCACCATATCTGCAACAACAATCTGATCACACAGCTTAATAGGTATGGCTACAGAATACCTACCATTGGGACATATATCGAATTGTACCACACTTTGTGCTATGTGTTTGTAGCCTTGTTCCCTGTGGGGACACTATCATTGCTGGCCTGTTATGGACAGTGTCACCTGCATGCCATTGTAAGGGCCACTATGGTTCCATATATGCACATGGTCTGTTTGCTATGTGATTGCTGCACATCTGTTGTATTGTGTTATTGGGGATATCTATGCATGTTGTTGGATATGATCCGGGAATGTGTGGATGATTACAACCCGCAAATGTTCTATAACAGTGACACAATAGCATGTTTAGGGAACAGTTGCAAGCAGAACTACCTCTCCCACCTCATCTGGCCATGTTGCCAGGCCACATCACATGTTGGATCCACCATGGGGCCTCCTCATCTACTAGTCCTGCACTACCTTCAGGTGGAACCAGCTCAGGGGATGGTGTGTCCCCCCTGGGTGCACACACAGACATGATCCTGTCACCTCAGGTCAGGTCCAGAGTCTGGTGCATAGGGAGCTCCACAGAGACTTGGGAGATGTGCTACAGCACCGTGAGGCCCTCAGTACACACTAACAGGGTCCACATGCTCCTCCTGCTCAGCCTCCAGCCCAGGCACCTTCAGGGCTGTGAAGCTGATGTTGTGACTGGCAATGGGTGTGGGCCTTGCTCCCATTGTTTCCATATGGGGGCTCATGGGGCTTCCAAATCACAGATGACACTCCCCATCCAGGGTGTTTATCCACCACATGTGTCATATACTGCCCCTGTAGGCTATCTTCTCTATCTTCCAACCCAACACACCTCCACAAATAAACCTGTTATCCTTTCCCAAATTTCTAATGCCACCTTCACAAACAAACGCAATGTGGTCCCAACATGGGGTTCACATGTGCCATAACCATCCATGTTGCATACACTTAGTGCTGTATATATATATATATATATATATGTGTGTGTGTGTGTGTGTGTATTGATATGTATCTTCCCTCACACATAGCATGCAGCACTGTGATGCAAAACTAGGGGACCATGCATTTATATACATATGTGTGTGTGTGTTTGTATATATGTAGACATACACACACACACACACACACACACACACACACACACACACACACACACATATATATATATATATGTGTGTGTGTGTGTGTGTGTGTGTGTGTGTGTAGATATATATGAGTTGTATATATATATATATATATATATATATATATATATATATATATATATATATATATATATATATATATATATATATATATATATGAGTTGTATATAGATATCTATATATATATTTATGAGTTGTATATATATATATATATATATATATATATATATATATATATATAGATATATATTATGAGTTGTATACAGATATCTATATATATATATATATATATATATATATATATATATATATATATATATATACATATAAATACATGTGGTGTCTGTATATCTGTAGACATACATGTGTGTATATATATATATATATATATATACACACACACACACACACACACACACACACACACACACACACACACACACACACACACACATATATATATATATATATATACACACACACACACATCTATATATGTCTACACATATACAGATATATAGATATATATGCACATATAGTTAAAGATATCTACATTTGTATCAACATAAATAGATGTATATATATATATATATATATATATATATATATATATATATATATATATATATATGGGATATATTTAAACATCAGGTCCACACTCTCTAACTCTTCTTCCTGCACCGCTGCACTGTTCTGCCTTGCTACAATACAGATGGGTGCCACATGTGGACACAGCCTACCGTTAGGGGGGTATATATAGGGACAGATTGCAGGTAAGCCTATTACACACCTATGGCATTTCTGTATGCTACATTACACATTAACTTGACTGTCCTGCAAGTGGTAGGCTCTGGAACCCACGTGTCCATCATAATGGGATTACTTCCACCATCAGCTATTGGCCACACTAATATACATGTTTTTCATTACACAACACACACTATGATGGCTTACATCTTGTCAGTCCATGCTGATGTGCACAGTTGATGGATATGGCCCACTACTCACAGGGACAGTCACTATTGTCCATAGCAGTTGTTCAGCTGGACATCATTACAATACCTGATGGCACATATAAATCATTCCACATCATCTATCCCATTATTATGGACCAGGTACTACATTCACTTGCATGAATACTTCACATACCTGTTGTGGGAATGATGTCTGTTCTGGATAGTTTGCTGGATGGATGTTTTTCTTTTGTTGTGATTTTTTTGACTTTGGCTTTCACTCTCTCTCTCTCTCTCTCTCTCTCTCTCTCTCTCTCTATCTCGGTCCCTCTCCACTAAATGGATTGAGCTGCTTTGAATAGATTGCAGCATGGATTTTGTAAGTAATGCACATGATCAGGTGATGGTCTCTGCACCAATCAGTGTCCTCCACTTGCTACCAGCATGCAGCATGCTGTGTAGTACTTCCAATTACCACTCTCATGGCAACCCACTACTATAAATCCCTACATTATGTTGGTGTGGTCCCTTTACATTTCCTCTATAGATGACATCCTTCCTGTGTGTGGGCAGCAGTGTTACAGACAGCAGGTAGCAGTATCTCTTACAAGAGGACTTGCAGACTCAGGACAGCTACATAATTGTATAAGGCTCCAGAACTACAGACAGTGTGAGTAGTGTTGTTATATACATTGCATAGCACCAGTGTTACAGGGTTTGTGTGTACATACTAGTTTAACATGAAATGCAGTCTGTCTGCATAGCTCTCAACTGTGGGCCTATCCACATGATGGCCAGAGGTGTGCCTGTTATGTTTTGTCTGTCCACCACACAGGTTTTGTGTCAGATATATCACCGGCATTGTGTGTGTTGAGTGCTATCAGTACATGGCTACATCCATTTGTGTTTCTGATTTCATATTCCTGACTAAGGGTATGTTGCAGACTATCCTGAAACACCAGCAACTTACTCAGTGTATGACAACACTATTTCACATATGAGCCTGTGTTCCGGCCTCTGTCCTCCACGTACATACCAGGCTTTGTCCATATGACAAGCAGTAAGGGGTTGTTTTGTAGTGACCTGTGATTATGTCATGCTGCCATTCCTGCCATCATTCCAGTGCTGTTGTGGCCCCAACACATATTGTGGGATATGTGGGCATCAGCTGCACAAAACATGTGTACCCTTCTGCAGTCTAGATGTCAGTGTATGTAACAGTGTTATATGCCCCTGTAAGTCAGTCTATGGGGGAGGGGTATGCACCATATATAACCTAGGCTGTTACAACATGTGAGGGATATCGGTAGTAAGCCACCTTAAGGTATATGGCTGTACATTACCATACATTTCACTTTGGGAACATTGGTGGCCTAGTGCTTACTGCCATACAGACTGTTCTGTTTGTCAGTGTGATTGTGATGTTTTCAGTTATGCATTGTTATGCAACAGATACATCCCATTGTGTCAACATAAGTCTTTTACCCCTAGGGATTGAGTACAGAGTGTAATTAGAGGCTGCTGGACTATACATCTGCATTATTTACTGTTGATTGATTGTTATCCTCTGGCCCAGTCTGTCTTTACTGTTGTACTACTTGAAGGCCTTGGCCTGGACAGCGACATATGTTATGCTTTTGGATTACTGTATAAAATGATCTCCTTGAGAGCTTCATTAATCAGTTAGTATGTATTTCAAAGTCTTAGCTATATGGCATGGCATATACAACTGTAATAGTACACAAATAAAACTTTCTTATGTATGCAAACCTGTGTGTGGTGTCATATCCTTTGACTTCTCTGTGGGTATATGTTTCAGGCAACAACTGTCTTTTGTATGAGTGACCCATACACTGTCCATTTGAAAAGGTGGCAACTGTAGGAATACTGGCTGTTCAATACATCCTCTAAACATGTATTTTCCTATACATATCTATGTGTGTGTATGTGTAGTTACATATATATATATATATCTATAGATATGTCTCTCTCTCTCTCTCTCTACATATATATATATATATATATATATATATATTATATCTGCATATATGTGTGTGTGTATATGTATCTTTGGAATGTTTATTGCCAGACTGTACTGCATGATATGTTATTGATACCATCCTGACATGATACAGGTGGGATGGATTACTGGTAACGTCTTGCGGCCATGTTGTGTAGGGTCCTGGGTATGAGCTTGCAACAGTTGGTTTTGTGTTGCAGGGTAGATCTGTTTGGCTGTGGGGGAGGGGGTGATATCAATGCTTACAAGATGTATTTAGCTTGGGCCCCCTCACCCCCATTAATAGTGCCTTTGGTCATATATGTATTTAAGTTCTCTTTTATATCTTTATATATATATATATATATATATATATATATATATATATATGTATATACATACATATATATATATATATATATTTATATATATATATATATTATATATTATATATATATATATCTGCTTACATATATATTGCTAAATATATAGACATATATATGTAGACAAATATCTATAGATGTATGCATATGTATATATGTATATATATATATATATATATATATATATATAGTTACACACACACACACAGATCTACATGTATAAATACATTTTCTGTACTGTTGAATGACTGTGCTGGATATGTTTGTGAAAACATCAGGGTTATGTGTATCTGCCATGGTTTAGTGATACATCACTTTGTCTATGGTGTGCAGGGTGCTGGGTTTGAGCCTTGCAAAGACTGTTTATTTTGTTGCTGGGCAGAACAAGGGCCGCTGGATACAGAGTGATTAAGGCACTTTTAAGCAGTTTTAAGTGGGTTTGCTCGGGTTTGCACGGAAGTAAGCACTGCTAACTTCAGATTACAGTTTCTTATACTTATTTTGCTTCTCAATTGCTTACCCCTGCACAAACAAGCTTAAACCAGCTTACTGCCGCTTAAAAGTGCTTACTCCCCCTTACCCCCCACGCTAATTTCTTTAAAAGAAATGAAAAACAGCTGATAGGAAAGTGGTGAAAAAGGGGCACAAAGAGGGAAAGACAGTAGGGAAATTACCTAGGGATATGCAGGATGGATGTAGGGAAGGTCCATAGCTGCCCATTTCTTCTACAGCAACAGCTGTGCATATACATTGATTTGGAGGTACATTTGGAAACTCATACCCCTAAGAGGGGGGTGAGGACAACAATAATATGTTGTGAAGCCAATTAGACCAGATTACATGTGTCCAGTGGACATGTGTACAAAATGGACATCTATGTATGGGGCGAGATTTTTGGGGGGGAACAGATTGCCCTTTTTTTAAGGTGAGAGTGGGATGTTGGGGAGGGATAGTAGGTATATTTGCGGAGGTAGGTTGGGTAGGATAACAGAAAAAACAGACAAGACAGCATACAGGGGTGGTATATGACACATGTGGGGGGGTAAACATCTTGGATGGAGAGGGGTGTTTGTAAGTCGGAAGCCCATGAGCCCCCTAGTGGAAACAGTGAGACTGAAGTCCTCACCCATGGCCAGTCACCACTGCACCTTCATGGCTCTGGTGATTGTGCTGGGGGCTGAGTAGGAGGGCCAGGCTGACCTTCTAGTTGCACCACAAGGCCATCTCCAAACTCCCTGCGGAGCTCTCTATGCACCAGACCCTGGCGACTTATGACAGTGTCCTGTTTACACCCGCTCCCGGGGGGGGGGCGAGCCCCATCCCCGGATACGGTTCCAGCCAAATGTGGTGCAGGACCAGCAGATGAGGAGGTCCCGGCGTGGGCCCCAGATGTGCTGGGGCCTGGTGCCATGGCCAGATGAGGTGGGAGAGGTGGGTTCACTTGGACCAGCCTTCCCAAACGTGCTAAGTTGTTTCAATTTTGCAACATATGTGGGTTAGTAATAGTCAACACATTCCAGGATTAGGTATAACAGCATGCATATATATTCCCATTAACCCAAAACACCAGATATGGAACAGTTGCAGAGCAAACAGAACACATGCATATGTGGAACCACAGTGGCCATTACAACAGAATGCAGTTACATTGATGGCAGCATACCACCAATGTGGGAATATTTCAACATGGCACATGCATAGAAACAAATTTAAATATTTATCAAACAATAGGACATATGTCCCAACAGTAGATTTAATAGAGCACATACTGATTGAGTTGTGTATTTAGTTTATTGTTGCAGATATGGTGGGGGGAGAGAAAGATGTCAATTAACAACTTGTATATCCCTGTAGTTCTCATTACTTTCCTAGTCAGTGCTGTGATCTGTACCTTACAGGTATTATTACACTACCCTATGGCCCTAGTTTGGACAGTGGTATGGATGTAGACAACTATATACATGAATTGAGTTTTAACTGCAGTGTATACCTCTTACCTGGTGTACCTGTGGAGGCATTGTTTGTTAACACTACCTGACTGTTTCTACACATATTCCCAGATGCCAGGTTGATGTTATGCACATACCTGTCCATCTCTTATTGCACGCACTCTGGGCATGTCTTGACAATGTGCAGATGAAACTGGGACATATTTTGACTATTAACCTCGTCAACCTTTGGTGAGTTGTACAATGACAGGTTTGTTTTCATAGACATTTTCCAAATATGTACAGGCCTGACAGTCAATTATATGACATTAAATGCTGCCTACATGTCAGAGATTAGCACTCTGATATGCCAGGGGGACATGGTAACAGCCAGCAGATATGGGCCAATTAACTGGACATTCTGGACAAATCTGTACACTTGTGGGGCATGATTCTGCATACAGCTTACTACCACTCCCAGGATTTGAACCATGGCTGTGTCTGCTAAAAATAAAACTGTGTACATCACAACTGAGTGCGCTATATAGATATTGCTGTGTTTTCTGTCTATAAGTCTCCTATGGTTTTACTATCTGACCTTGTAATTACAACACTCTTATACAAGGCTTCCTAGACAGTTTTATTATGTAGCACAGTGTGGATGACGGTGATGAGTAATCCCTTATTATTCAGAGCAGCTGCAACACTAACAATGCCATACAATACCAGAGTAAACAGTACCAGTCCAGGATTTCAATCTTTTATTTCTAGGTGCAGTTTTCATATCTGACAGATCTGTGGGGGAATGTTTGTTAGCACTACCTGAATGTTGCCTCATATATTACCAGATTTCACAATATTATTATGCACATACATCTCACTCTGTTACTGCACACACTATGGTGACAGTTTCACAACATGGGGGTGGAGATGGGACATACTTTGCTTATTAATCTCATAACATTTTGGGGAGTTGCTACAGTGACAGGTTTGTTCTTATAGATGTTTGACAATCAGTTGTATGCCATTATTTGCTGCCTAAATGTGTGGGATCATCCCACTGATTTGCCAGGGGGACAGTGGATATGGGCAAATTACCTGAACATTCTGGGCATATCTGTACAGTTGTGGGGTATGATTCTCCATACAGCATACTACCACTCCCAGGATTAAACCATGGCTGTGTGTGCTAAAAATACAACAGTTCACGTCTCAATTGAGTGTGCTGTTTGGATTATGTTGTTGATCTTTTCAATGTTTTCTGTCTAAGTCTCTCTCAGTTGTACAATATGACCTCCTGTGATTACAACAGTCATATACAGACATTCCTACACATTTTTTATGTAGCACAGTGAGGGTAACAGTGCTTAATACAACAGTACTATTAAGAGATTGCAACACTACATTATGATATGATACCAAAGTAAACACAGGCAGTCCAGCAGTTAGACCTTTATTGTCAAGCTGTTAACTTTTTATTTACATGCAACCTATATGAGACTCTTCCTGCCATATTGTCTGGTGTATTCAGTACATGCCTTAAACAATACAGGTTTTATACTGGCAATTAACTTTCTACTACTTTTAGATTTATTTCTTATGACAGTACATGCAAGAGTATTACTAACCTGCCTCGCGATGCAACCTCTGAAATCTACAGGCATGGGCTTCCTGGTTCACAGCCCGCTCGTCTGCCACTGTCAAAGACATAAGAGGAATATTTAGCCATATCTATCCAAAGTATACATGAGCTGGCAATTATTATGCAGGTAGTGGACTGAGACTTACACATGGCTGGGGCATCCCCCATTCACCTAGCCTCTTGGATCCACT
Source organism: Protopterus annectens (assembly GCF_019279795.1). NCBI lineage: Eukaryota > Metazoa > Chordata > Ceratodontiformes > Protopteridae > Protopterus > Protopterus annectens. The sequence goes on along the minus strand of NC_056725.1, from coordinate 1,603,121,810 downwards.
AATCCAAGAGCTCCCTCTTTCTCCGCTTCAGGTTGGCATAGTGATGCCTGACCTGCTCACCAGTTCGAGGTATGCCAGTGGGACTGGTGAGGTCATGGGCAAGATGGTCCCAGGCTTCTGCTTTCCCTTGGTACTGGCCTTGCAGCAGTCTCTGGTCATGGTCTTTAACAAGGAATCCTGCCATGACTTTGGACTCCTGGATGCTCCTGCGCTGCACCCAACAGCACACTCCTTCTCTCACACCAGTCAAAGTGCCTATAGGAGGAAGCTGCAACCAGTTATGAGATGAATTCTCACCTGTTGGGTTTAAATAGTGCCGATTTCCTGCACTTTGCCATGATTGGATGGTTTTGAAAATGCTAAGCTATGGGCAAACCTGCTTAACTAAGGTTGGCATTGCTTAAAGGGGTATACCAATGGGAAAACTGATTTAGCTGGCCTACACATTGCTTACACCTAGTAAGCAGGGCTGTGCAAAGCTTAGTGTTGCTTAATTTTTAATTTGCATACTATTTGCTGTTTGGCATTGATTTATTATTCATTACATGTTATATATGTGTTTGGCATCCATGATTCATGTGTACGTACACTGTATGGGTTCCTTGTGTTTATTAGGGGATTTCATCACTTTATTAGAATGACACCTCACATCTGGACTTAATGGAATACTCCAGTTCACATATTTATATTATGTAGTAGGTTATACAACATAAAACTCTATATAGAGGTCTTTCACATGTTAAGTTTAATATTCCTTTAGTGAGGATCTCTTTGGTGATACCTCAATGTTCTGCACTGCTGTGATGGCTTACCAGTTAATTACTGTAACTAAAGTGTCTATGGTCCTGGGTTCAAGACCTACAAGGTCTGTTTTTTTTGTTGCTGGGCAGAATAGCGGCTGTTGCATACAGAGTGGTTAAGGCACTTTAAACCAATTGTAAGTGAGTTTGGGTGATGGTAAGCAATGCTAACTTCTGGTTAGATATGCTTATAGAGAGTTAGCTTCAATATTGCTTAACCTATGTGCGCATTGCTTACCTCCACACAAATGGGCTTAAACCCACTTACTACTGCTTAAATATGCTTACTCCTGCTTACTACTGCTTAATAGTGCTTAGTCCTTCTTACCCCTGCACTAATTTAGATAGAAATGTAAAACAGTTCTTGGGAAGGTGGTGGATTTGGACACTGTATGGATTTATCATTCATTACACATTATACCTTCGATTTGTAACCCTGATTCATGTTTACATATACTGTATGGGGCACTTGTGTTTATCTGTGGATTTTACGTCATTATTACAATGACACCTCACATATGCATTTAATTCAGTACTCCAGTTCACAAATATATGTTATTTAGTAGGTTATGCAACAAAAAATATTGTTCATAAAGTGATTTGACATGGAAAATGAATGTACTGATGTAAGACTCTAACCAGGAATAACTGCTCGTAAAGCGAATGCTCTGACCACTACACTATTGCAGTACTGCTTCATTCACATATATCTTGATATTTATCTTCTTATGCCATTTAATCTGCAATATACATAGCTAAGCAGCGGGCAAAGCCGCACACCTAAGGTTAAATTTTATCTGTCTGATAAAATAAATAAATTATTTATATTATATTTTAAATATTGCTCTTATAAACTTGGGGGGGGGTTGCTGTGGGTATGCAATCCCCTATGAGCGGTCTCATTCATTGTACTAGATAAACTGCAGTTCTTGACTGCAGGGGCGTGTATATTGTCAGAGCTCTGCTCTCAGACACGGCCCCTGCACTCGCCCAGGCTCCATGTCCGTTTAGGAACTCAGGCAGCACGCCTTCATTAATATGCATGCCATGCTGCCATGTTCCTCCTAAATGATCACTTCTGTGCAGGACTAAGCTAGTCCTGCATGGAAGATTACTGAATCCAGGGGATCACTTCCTTCAGATCAGAAAAGTATTTAACACAAACCTGGCAATAGTCTTGCCTACCATGTGGATAACCAAATCCACCTTACTCCTCTGACACAGCATACTAGCTTACGACAAGACATACTAGAACTCTAACCATTTAGTTCTGATTTCTCATTCCTCCAATAGCTATTATTACTATTTACTTAGTTACTCATCCAGCATCATATTGTAGCCATTAAAATTTTCTAAATTCTCCACCTTCCTTTCCCCTGCTCTTTCCACACTGTCTTTCCTTTCTACTAACAATCCACAGTCTTTATACACCTCCTCTCTCCTATCCAGGCTAGTAGAGGAGAAAAGCACCTCTATAAATTCACACTCAGTTAAACTCACTCTGCATATTATTAGTCGGTATTTTATAACTTTTATGCCTATGTACATTCTGCATTATTTGCTGTAATCTGAGTACCTGTATTACATATACTGAATTTTTTACTTTATTGTTGTACATGTTATCTGTATTTATATTGTGAATTTTTTCTCCCTGGACCTCCATCAAAAAAGGGCACTGTTGCCCCTTCTGTTTTTCCTAGTAAACAAATGTTAAATAAAATAAAGTAAAATAAAATAAAATAAAATAAAGAAATGACAGATTCCTTGGATTCTCTATTTGTAAATATAAGTAATACTTGCCTCATAATTCTTCTTTTTCTGTCAGCAATGTGCTGTCTTTGCATTATTCCAGAGCCTATAAGTACTCCCAAATACTTAGTATATGGTACCACTTCAAGAGCAGAGTTTCCTAGTATGACGTTTATATCCCCCTGGAACCATGCAACATAACCTTGCTTTTACTAGTATTAAGACTCATGACTGTTTGAGTTGCTCATGCATCAAGATGCTCAGATATGTATACTGTACCACAATGTGAATGATGTTATTTAAGACAGATTAATTGTATGATCGGCAGCATATTTTGTAACCCAAAAATAAGATGAAATTACTAATATAGAAAATAACATATTGAATAATACTGGGCCTAAAAGTTATCCTTGTTAAATCCCATGTTGGTGCATTTCCATCATGATGCTACTGGCAGAAATAGGCATACACAATATGCCATGGCTCCGGCTAAGAGGTTAACACACACAAATTCTGACTAACTAAACAAAAGACCTAAGAGCTTAACCATACACAAAAATTAAAACTGATGCCTGCAAAACTGCAAAACCTTTACTTAACCATGTATTTAATGGTTGTCTTCTTTTACCATCACATAGACACAACCCCAAGGACACATATCTTGTAGCTGCAATATTAACAAGTTAAGGCTGAACCTGTATTGTAAAAAGAGGTATATAACTTGTGACACTGCCAGCCCAGCTATCTGGAATTTTGTAAATAATCATATGTCATTTGTAAATATCAACATGATTCATATGCTTGTCTTACAAATGTAAGAGAACTGTATGTTCTGTGTATATTAAACTACTGGTACAGAAGTGTATGTTGAACAGGGCTTGTGCAGTACTGAGCTTCAAGAATGTAACCACAGCATACCCTGCTGGAACATAGAAGATTAACTTACAAAACTTCAAGAAATTAAGTATTTTATGATGTGCTATAAAAGTTAGTTAATTCAGCAAGGAGACAGGATGTCTAGAGCCAGATGTTTTTTCTATTGTCTTGGACAGAAATAATTACTAGGTTTCAAATCTAAAAGCATTTTATTGTTTTATGATCTCCAAGTTCTGCAAAATTCTAAGAGATATGTACTTCTCACACAGAGATGTTAAAATTATGTTAGTATCTGTTTAGCCTGGGAGCTGAAGTCAGGTGACAAAGAGTGATGTCATCCAAACTAACCCAGCAGTAATGTTTATTATTAATTTAATAACTCTCTCAGATAGAGAGACTGGGCATTTTGCATCTTGTCTTGGACCTAGAAACATCCACTCAGTACTTCTGGTTGCGTGTTGTCTGTAAGTAAAATTTAGGGCATAGTATCTCTTTTAGATATAGATAGGAAAAGAGTGAAGATTAGTTTATATGTTTATGTATTTATTTGAGAATGTCCAATTTTGTTTTAAAATATTTCATGTGATTTTGAACTCAGAAGTAACTGTGTTTTTTTCTGAGTATTGTCTTGTTCTTTTATTTTTTATTAAATATATTTAAACCTATCTTTGTGACTGATATTTGTGAGACATATTTAAGCTGTTAGAGTACTTGCATATGTATTTGGTGACACTGTACAGGCCACTCCTAAATAGCATTGCAAGTCTTGGTCACACTTACCATTTGGATAATAGTAACATTACATAATAGGATTAGTCACCCTTTGCAAGGGCCTTCTAGTAGTTGATAAGAAGGGGTTGGTGGTAGTGATAACTACCTTATAGTCTGGGCAGAAGGGGGTATAGCTACCAAACCTGTGCTAGCCTTCGCCAGGTGTGCGTGTGTGTGTTTGTGTGTGTGTGTGTGTGTGTGTGTGTGTGTGTGTGTGTGTGTGTGTGTGTGTGTGTGTGTTTGTATATAAATCAAATCTCAAAGTGTGTATGTGTGTGTGTGTGTGTGTGTGTGTGTGTGTGTGTGTGTGTGTGTGTGTGTGTGTGTGTGTGTGTGTGTGTGTGCTACTTGGGCAGGGACACAAAGCACTGATTTGGACAGAGAGGGTGCTGGAGGACTTCGCTTGACCCATCAGCTGAGATCTTAACCCTATAGCTGTGCCAGTGAGGAGTCTTATTGGGGATCTGGAGAAAGAGGGAGAAACCTGCCCCAGAGTGACTGTGATTTCTGTGTGCTCTTAAGGGCAATTGTTCTTTAGTGTGTGTACTTGTCATCCCCCCATTGTGTACATCCCTCACTGCTGCCAGTGGTGAGAATAGAGGCACCATGATTACTGAGTCAGTGCAGGGGCATCACATAACTGATTATTGTCATAAATTTGTATGGAAAAAGATGTATATAACTGATTGCTGACATATGCAAATTCTTCTTGTATGTCCCTACATTGGAACATGTCCCAGGTGTAGTGTAACATCAGTAATAGCTAATGGCAGATATTTGCAATATACAGCTATGGCTTTTGTACAATACTGTGCAACAAGCATTTCAGTTGATCACTGTATATATTCCAGTCAGCAGGTCAATGGCAGCACCATTTTCATAAGTACACTAATAAGCAATACTTAAATATCTACTTTGCATAACTAAGAATACCAACAGACATACAATGAGGGTCAACAATTGCATAAACAATCATTCACAACTGATTGTGAATGATGAATAAAAACATTTCTTCTGTAATACATTTACATTAAAGGAAGCTCCCTGATCATGAGTGATGTCTATTGGTTGAGATTTCCTCATGGCTACATCCTGGACCATGGCTGTGTGGCCTACCAAGTCTGGATCTGGACATTGAAATCATTGATGGAGAAGTAGAAGTAATGCCACTATGGGAGCGGGATCTTGCATGGTCACATTGGCTAACACTGGATGATGTAGTGGCTCTCCAGCCATATGGATGCTGAACCTCCCCCAGCAGATATTCCATTATGGACATGCACAACATTTAGTACTTATACTATCTCTTCTGAGACTCTGATGGAATGTGTCTGTGCCTCCCTAATAGCACTTCACATATATTGTGTGGTACAGACTGACCTGCCAACATTGGGAGGAGGGTGGACAGCAAGTGTCCTCTGAGAATCTCTAACAACCAGCTGTGTGGAACCTCACCCTTACAATGGCTGTGGAGAGAATCAACCAGTTCTGCAGCTGGAGTAACCACACTACCCTGATCAACTGTGTCAGCCTCAACCTGTCTTATGTCTGAGTCTATGTCAGCCTCTACAACTCTTGCTATACTTGCTGCACCTGTGTCAGATAGGTGTGTCCCAGCTGCTGGAGCAGTGGTACTCTCTGGGAGCAATAGTAGTGAAGGTGATGATTTTGTGACCCATCAAGAGGTGACAGGGCTGGTGGACAGCATAATGGAAAGGAGCCTTGGCATCTGAATTGGCAGGGTTGAAAAGGTCCTGTGTTATATTGTCAAACTGATGCCATATCCAGTACTGGCACACGCAATTGATCCAAGAGACAGTGATGACAGTTCTGAGGGAGATGATGAGATTCACTGTTTTCAAGTTAGATGTGGTTGTGCTTCTGATATCCCCATCTGTTCACAATCATGGTGTCCCCCAACCTTTTGAGTCCAGCATTACCCATGTCTATCTTGTATGTCCTGTATGTCTGCACTTGCTACCTAACATACGCTACCTACCTACCTCACCATCTCATTCCTAAACACTTTCCCCAACATTTCTCTCCCTCTAAAAAAAAAAAAAAAAAAAAAAATATCACACCCCATACATAGCTGTCCACTTCAGCTATGTGTCATGTTGACACACTTGGTTTGGTCCATTTGACTATACAACATTATTCTTTTGTTGTTAACCATCCCTGGCATGATGAATTTCCAAAGTCATGAAACATTTTGTACAATTCTATTCATATATTTACACTAGGCTAACTGCATTTAGGAACCATTTTAAGCCTAGCCAATTATCCAGGTGTGAACCAAACCCTACACCTTTTGTTTGTAAGGTAAATACCTTAACCATTATGCCAATCTTCTAAATTTGTGTTGTAAAGAAGTGGATAGCTATGTTGCTATCCAGGCAGTATACTTCACTACCCTCCAGGTAGCATACTTCAAAGTCCTGTATTCTTTCCCATGCACCCTATCCTCTGCTTGCATCTCTTTTTCACCATTGTCCTATGAACCCCTTTTTCACACATTTAATCTGGTCAAAAGTAGACTCGCACACAGCACACATGGCCAGAAATGGCCCATCAAAAGCCTTCACTTTTTGTCATCAGCATTTGCGCGGAGTTTAGCACTGCACTCCAGTGCTGAGTGATGGTGAGTGTTATTTAGCATCTTGTGGTAAAAGCAGAAGATTAATTTCAGCAGCACTAGTACAGTTCACTTCATGCAAAGGTGGTTAAATCTGCTGCACAATAGGATTACAGAGTAAAGGCACTACTCTGAAACAGTTTAACATTTCCTAGGCTACTAAATGTTACAAGCTAGAAGTTCCTATGTGGAATGTTGAGATAATTTTCCTGTATGTAGACTGATGTTTTTGCATAGTGTTGAGGGTTTGATTACAGCTGTATGTCATGTCAAATTATTATTTCATGTCATTTTATATTGCTATCATATGTTTAATTGCAAACATCTGAATTTATTATAAAAACATTTCATGAACACAGCATTTGAACACTGCAGCACAAAAGCGTTTGCTAAAACATTCCATCCCCAACAGGGAGACTTAGTAAGCCCCTTCTCCTGTTTATGTCTTAATGCTGGTTGCACCCTCCTACCCCTAATTGCTCCCTATAGCAAGTACTTTATTGTACAGAGCATGACCAAGAAATAATAAGGAAAATCTTAAGAGTATCACACCACAAAGATGTCCCTAAGTGTACCATAAACAAACCTCTTGGTATTTCTCTCTTCATGTCTCTCTCTCTTTCTTCCCCCTTTCTGTTTAAGTAAGGTGTCATTGTCTCTTCAATTGTGTGATTCAAACTGTGTAAAGAAGAAGCTCCTTTGTAGTGTGCTGAGATAATGTTCATATCAGTAGACTGATTTTTGCAGTTTCAAGTGTTCTAAACCAGAAATATATCAAACTGTTTTTGGCTGTTTTTATTACACTATTTTATGTGTAGCTGTTGCCTACATATTATTCTGAGCCTCTGTGTCCTGTTTCTGTCATAATTTACTTGTTCCCTGCTTCTATCCCCTTCTCTCTTTGTCTCTTCTGCATTCTGTACCAGCAGTCTGTCTCTTCAGCATTTATGCAATGCCTGGCACCAAGCAGCAGCTGTACCTTAGGGGAAATGGAAGACTGCAGCTCTTGGTAACATCTTGTGAGTTTTTACCTTCAGATGCATTACTCTGGTGCCCTCCATGCTACTGTGCTTAGCCTGTCTGCACAATGTACAGTCAGGTTAATCCTCTCTTGAGCAGGCTGAAGAGTTGGGTGTACATCATGTAGGATGCTCCAGTCTGGAGTATGGTTAGGAAGCTTTCTGCACTGCATCATTTACTGTGCTTCTGGCTGTAATTATATACCCTTTGTACATTTTACTGTTTCATGTCTAACATGTTTCCACCAGCAATAATATGCTTGTCCCCTCATTTTATAATACACCTGTATCATACATATAAAGAATGAAGAACTGCAGCTGTCTTGACAAATGGGTAAGCCATGACACCTGGAACATGGCCATAACACATACCTGTTCTGTATTCCATCAGATTCAGACATGGTTGTATGTGTACATTGATTATTTGCAGGTCAGCACAGAGCCCCATACATTACTGTGAATTATACCTCTCACTTGTGCAGATTTTCACGTAATGGCCAGATTTTTTTCCCATATCTTTGGTCTGTTACTCATAAAATATATGGTTTTCTGGAAAATCACTGAGGATTGAAGTCACTACATTATGACATACATTTCTGATTCAGACTTCATATCCATCAGAAAATGCATGCTAACTCAATTCATGTAATTCTAGCAATGTTCTAAGTTTATAACAACAATAATCTGTCCCTATTTTTGGGCCTTTGTAACCCCATTATTTTAGGCTTTGACTAGATTTCTTGAACTAAGATGTTGAGAGGTATGATGTTAAATCACATTCCTAAGTTCAACACCTATAGCCTCAGCAAAACTTTAAGATATGATTATGCATGTACAGATATTTTGCTGTCAGCTGTGCAAGTAAGCAGTGCACTTCATGGAGAGAGTTTTAAAAAATATGTGATATGGTTGTACAAATTCTATATGTGTTAATGAAATTTTGAAAACAAGGTACCTGGATTTCAGAGTGATGTTGACTCAATTAAGTCAGTCTGTTAATGTATGTCTGCACTCCAACAGTTATACTTGCAACTTTCTTTCAATGGTGTGTTGCCTTGTTGCACGTAATTCATCACTGTAATTCAGAAGTGCACTGTCACATTTAGGAAGTGTCTGCTTGTATTATCAATGCACATTGTGCATGCATGAGCCAACACAACTGACAGTGACACAATAAATGTTTACTATTTGCATGCAATCATCCTGGTATTAACTGCTGATGAATCTTGCTTGCTTGCTTGATGATCCACTGTTTTAATTGTGATTGTCACTGACACCCCATGTTGTGAAACAGGTGAATGCTACTCACATTAATGCAATGCACATGAATAGCAGTATATAGATGTTGCAGAGAAGTATGTAATTAGATTGGACAAACACAGTTCTGTTATGCTGGCCTGTCCAGACACATGCATTTGTACCACAACATGTGATGCATAGTAGCCAATGTTCCAAAAAGTGAAGTTTTAATAACTTAAAAATGTGCATTTTTCATATCATTAAAATCAGATTTCTCCTGTGGCATTTGAGATTCATACTGTATTCTCTAGATTATGTAATTAGTTATGTAGGTGGTTTGAATCTGACAGTTGTGAGCTTGTGTGTGTGTGTGTGTGGTGTTAGTGTCAAGTAAGTAAAGCCTCAACAACAAATTTGCTGTGTCCACTGCCACTTAGGAGTAGAATTAAACTTTGGACACTGTTCCCACTGCATTTTATCCCACTTTTAACCCAAACATCTTGTCTGCAACACACTGATGAGATCATCCTATCAAAGTTGCACTCTTTGCCCTTAAGAGTCAGACTTCTGTGGTGCTTGTGATTCATACTGTGCATCGTAGATGCTGTAACTAGTTAGGTGGCTTGAATCTGAGTGTGGTGAACTTGCATGCATGTGTGTGTGTGTGTGTGTGTGTGTGTGTGTGTGTGTGTGTGTGTGTGTGTGTGTGTGTGTGTGTGTGTGTGTGTGTAGTTTTAATGACAGGTAAGTATGGCCTCAACAACAAATATGCTGTGTCCACTTCCACTCACGAGAACATTTACACATGAGAGAGGACTCCCCTATTCAGTTTTACCACAAGCATCTTCTCTGCAACACACTGATGAGGTCATCCTTTCATAAGTGCACTCTGTCTCCTGTGGTACTTGCAATTCGTACTGTGTTCTCTGGATCATGTAACTAGGTAGGTGGTTTGAATCTGATAGTTCTGAGCTTGTATGTGTGTGTGGTACTAGTGTCAGGTAAGTAAAGCCTCCACAACAGATATGTTGCAACCACTACCACTCAGGGGAAGAATTTAACTTTGGACACAGCCTCCTCTGTTGCTTATCACACTTTTAGCACAAACATCCTCTGTGCAACACACTGATTACATCATCCTTTCATAACTGCACTCTTTCCCCTCTACAAGTCAGACTTTTGTTTCATTTGCTGCTAATACAGTGTTCTTTAGATTATATAACTAAATAGGTAGGAGGTTCAAATCTCACAGTGATGAACATGTGTGTGTAGCTTCAATGTCAGGTATGTATGCATGAACAGAAGCACTATATTAACTTCCACTCAGGAGAAGAATTTCACTTGGGAGAAAGCTCACCCATCCACTTTTATCAGAAACATTTTCTCATCCTTTCATAAGTGTACTATCTCTCCTTTCAAGTCAGACTTCTCATGTGGTGCTTGTAGCTAACACTGTGATCTCTAGCTTGTGTAACTAGATAGGTAGAGAGTTCAACTCCAACATTAATTAAATAGTATGACTATGTGTACTATTATGTACAATTGGTTCCATACAGCACCTCTTATGTAAAGTACCACTTAGAAAACATAATGTTCACTGGCATAGGGCTATTTTATACATTTCTATTACTGCAGCCAATATACAGTTTTGGAAACACAATGGTTATGCCATGCTTTTAAAAATGAATTACATCATATTTGTAGTATGACTTGGCCTGTGGCATTGGCTGTTGATACTGTGCTCTGTAGACTGTGTAACTAAATAGGGAGGATGTTTGACTCCAGTGATGTTTGACTACTGTGAGTGTGTGTCTGTTGTGTGGTGCAGAGAAGGCTTCCTATGCATATAGGAGGTCTAGCTGTGTAATGTCACTGTGTTCTTCAACCATCTTCTTTCCTTTTTAGAAGAACAACACTGTATTAAACAGTGGTGATGCAATCCAATCAAATGTGCACTGTCACAACTGTAAACCAACCTTTTGTGTGTCAAGTGAAATTCTGGCAGTGTTCTGTATCTTCTGATATTAGGTAATCAGTTCAAGTCCAGCCACTACTGCTCAGACTCACTTATGTCAGAATGACTGAATGTGCATGTAGGTAACAATCTTGTCACTTGGCTATCTGCTGTGTACATGTATAGCGTGGATTCCTATTATAGGAATATCTGTTCATTTTTCACAAACAAATGTTTTATTGGATAATAATGATATCACTGGATGAAATGTTTCTTTCCTAGGAGAAGTATCAAGTATTTTGCTTTGACATAATGAAATTGGACAGTGTTCGGCATGCTGTTGCCTTAGTAAGGCATGTGTTTGAATCTGTGATTATTAAAACCTTGTGCATGATTGCATGATTGCCATTCTCTCACCACAGTGATGACTGCATTAGACAACCCGTGTGTTTGGGAATAGCTGGCAGCATGCAATGTTTTGTGAAAAATAGACATACAGCAACAGTATTTTACATAAATTACAGGCACACACATCTGTTGCAGCAATAACATGATGTCACAGCTTCTTATACACAAACATCTCACAATTTTAATTGCACTTACACCATGGTGCATTCATTCTTCACAATATCATGTAGCTTCTGTTGTCACATAGTCAGGAGTTCAAAACCCACATCAAGTGACTGTAAGCATTGTGTGCCCTTATGCTGTTATGCATGAATGACATCCACCACAGTAAGGAGTACAATTATAGTGGGAGATGCTTCCTCCATCCCCTTTATCTCATTGAAATTGTTTGCAAAACAATCACATGATGGAACTACTTTGTATGGGTGGAGTCTCACAGTTGTTTGACTTTCACTGTGGTGCATGTGATTCATACATGTCATTAGTCAGTGGACTTTGATAGTTTGTTGCTCAATTCCAGCAAAGGGCAGCATTATATAAATGCACCAATGTTACACAAACAACACCACATCAATTATTATCAGTTTTTACTTTGGATAAATATATAAACTCATTTTGTAATTCCCTTGCAGTAAAACAGTTGTTCTGAGAATGTCCTGGTGTGAGTGCTTCTGTGGTACATGCATTCACAAATGCATAGCATATCTACACAGATAGTGTGTGGTTCAACTCTGGGGCAGTTTGTGTACAAAACAACAGAAACAGCTTCCTTAGCCAAGAAACAGTGATATTGCACTGCCCACAGTTGTGTGAAAATGAACACAGTTAGTTCCTTGTCATCATTCTGATAAAATAATATTGTATAAGTTATCATCACCTTTAATGACCTTTCTTACTTCACACATTAATTTCAGTTGTCTGTGATAAGATTCATTGCTATATCATGTGGCAGATGCAGTCAGTACACAGCTCTGTAGAGTGTGTAGTGTGATATGCAGGGAATTGAATCTGGTAACATCTGTCTGTGATATAACTGTGTCAGAGAGGAATGGCTTAGGCAAAGAAAATATTGATGACACAGTCAGAGGGCCACATTTTTAAAGCATCACCCTCCAATGTAGGGGATCCATACCCATTACAATAGGACAGTGCTGTAAGCCTTTCAAGTGTGCTCATCCTGACATACACAGTATGCCTATTTCTGTGGCATCAAAGGTTGATACGCAGCTACGTGATATCAGTCCTGGCATGTGTTTGAGTCTGGCAAGATGCAAATGTTTAGTTTGTAATCTATTGCTCACAAGCATTACTTAATTTCCATATAGGAATGCACTGTATTACATGTCTTCCTCTAAGCATTTATGTATTACTGTTAATTGTTTTTTTCACACTGTACAGCTTTATAGTACATGAAGACTTACCTAACATTTCTTACTGTATGCATGATGCCAGATAAAGTGTGATTGGGTCTGTGTTATGACACATTATTGTGTGTTTGTGTTGTTCACATGCTGTTAGGGCTGTGTATGCTATAATCTCTTGTGATCATCCCCAGTATAATCATGTAGAACAGCGGTCTCCAACCTTTTTTTGCACCAGTGACTGGTTTCATGTAAGACAATTTTCCACAGATCAGCCATCGTGCACACATAATAAAACATAATAAAATGCATAATATTTAATTATTTAATTATTTTACATTTGTTTACTAGGGAATGTGACTGGACTAGAAGTACATTTTCATGCGAGACCTGGGGAGAAAAAGTCCAAAGTACAATAAAAAGACAATAGGCCATAATTACAAAAAAAGTGTACATTCTACTTTGCAGCATAACATTGATCTACTATGGTCGAGAGGTATGTAAACCTAATGGCAGCCTTACTGACTTTCTAAGTTTATAAGAGCAATATTTAAAATCTGTTCCTAGTATTCGGATTTGTCCAGGTTTATTGTGCGAGAGGTTGAGTGGTAGGATTGAGAGGTACATAACCTTAATGGCAACCTTATTGACTTTCTAAGTTTAAAAGAGCAATATTTAAACACTGTTCCTATTATTTGTGGCTCTGCCCAGATTTATTGTAGGAGAGGTTGACTAGTATGGTTGAGAGTTACTCAAACCTCATTGCTACTGCCAGGGACCACTCTCACTCTTCACTCTCTCTCTGTCACACACATACACACACACACACACACACACACACACACACACACACACACACACACACACACACACACACACACACACACACACAGAGTCTCTGAGTGAACACCCACCCACACACACACCCACACCTACACCAACCTCCACCCCCACCCACACACACGCACACACACACACACACACACACACACACACACGCACAGTCTCTTTTGCTTTCATGCATGCATTCACTCAAACAAGATCGCTCTCACTCTTTCTCTCTCTCAGTCTCTCACGTACAGTTTCTTTTTCTTTCATGCATGCATTCACTCACACATTGTTCTCACTCTTTCTCAGTTTCTCACACAAACAGTCACTTTTGCTTTCATGCACACATTCAATCGCATAAGATCCCTCTCATTCTTTCTCTCTCAATCTCTCACACACATAGTCTCTTTTGCTTTCATGCATGTATTCACTCACGCACGCACACACATGCATGCACACATGCACACACACATGTACACACACACACACACACACGCGCACACACATGTGCACACTTGCGCGCACACACGCACACACACACACACACATGCACACGCATGCGCACGCATGCACACGCAAGCACACACACACACTGTCTTCTACTTTCATGCATGCATTCACTCACACATGCAGACAGAAACATACACGCACACATATACTTTTTTTCGTTCTCCTTGACCTTTATTTTACACTCATTATACAGCAAAAGCACTGCTTAGTGAGTGTAAAATAATGGCTTGATCGATCTCACTGCTTATTCTCTGTCATACACACACAGTTTGTTCTTCTTTCACACACACGTACATTCTGCTTTCATGCACACATTCACTCACACACACAGACAGGCACATAAACACACTCATACACACATTTACTTTTTCATTTCACTCCATGCTTGGTGGCCCAGTACCAAATGATCCAAGTCCATTACTGATCTGCAGCCCAGTGGTTAGAGACCGCTGATGTAGAAGATGCACTCCATTTACAAACAGACTAAGAATTACTGGAATGTTATCAGATCTGTGTTTTCATTTGTCACTTGTGTATTTTGAGCATTGTTGCCTGTTCAATTCTCAGTTAGAGCGTATTCTGTGTGGTGACATGCATGAATGGGCATTCCTTCATTGAAGGTTGTGCATTAGGCCCAGCAAGCCAGCATGTAAAACTCTACTGCCAATCATTAGCGGACCGGAGTTCCGCTGTGGCGACCCCTAACCAGGAAAAGCCGAAAGACACAAACAATTAAATTATGGTTTAAAATGTACATGAATATACAACACATGCTTGTCTAATACATGTTTCAAGGTAATATACCCACTTTCTATGCTTGCCAAACATGCCAGCTGTCCAGATTTTTGCACAGTGTCTAGATTTTATGCCTGTAGTAAGTTCTTTGTTAATTACCAACCACCAAGTAGTAGGTTGTCTCATCCTTACTTACTGCTTTTAGACTGAAAATGTATCAGTTTTGGACAATTTAATTCTCATCACCCTATATCTGAACTTCATCGGGTTCAATTTGTAACACAAAACAAACTCATACTTAGATGGCAAATGTTAAATTGTAATAATAACCACCAAAATACAAGCCATTCTAAGAAAGAACAGGACAGATGTAAACTATGCAATAATTTATTGATCACTTTTATCCTTCATACTGGGGTATCTTCAGAATTCCACATATTTTTTTTCAGTTTGTAACACAATTTTGTTAGTTGCAGTCCTTTTCTTATTTAGTGTCTTTTTCACATTGATGTTTTATTTGAACTACAACCTTTACATGCCTCTGACATGCCTCTTAAAACTATTTATCGAATCTTCCTTATCTTTATTTTCTGTATGATGTCTTTATGATTAATATGTTCCTGTATTATGGTAACATTGTCTGTGACCTGTAACACTTCAGTGCTTATAACACTACCCTTTCCATTTTTACACTTATATTAGGAAATATATGTTTTTGTATCAATTGCAATAAATCTTCATTGTCTGAAGTATGTGAACTGTTCATAGTCTTCCTATCATTGTCTTGGTTATTATTAAGTTGGTATTATTATGCAGTAGTTCAGCACTTATTTTGTTAATACGATCACTCTGGCTGTAAGTAGTCTTTTCCTTTTCTTTAAATTTGTGGCAGAAGCACCGGGTCTCTGTGTTAATGATTTATAAGTGTTTTTATTGGAGTATGAGATATTTTTTTGCTTCTTCCTACTATTCCTGAGCAGATATCTATTATTTCTGACAGTTTCCCTACAATTAAAAGCTGTAGTTACTTTAATCTTAGGTGGTGCATTTTTCTTGTAAAGAAGCATTCTCTTTTGGATTTTGTATTATTTTAATGAATTGGATATACACTCCTATAATTCTGACTCAAACATTTATTATCGTCATTCCATTCTTCACTCAAAGAATTTTTATTGATGTTTTCAAAAAGAAAATTAACAAATAATTTGCTTGTAATTTAACTAATAAATTAACACAATAACAAACTATATACAAAACTTACATTGGCCTGAGAATAGATTAAAAGATATATATATATATATATATATATATATATATATATATATATATATATATATATATATATATATATATTTATATATATATGATACTTAGACAAGAGTTCCTTTTTTTTCTCTTTTTCTCTAGAAGATGCTGAGTTCATTCTTAATGTCTCGATAAGAGAGAATCTTCTTCCGTGGATTATTACTCCATGTCTTAGGAGTAATCCTGAGTTTTTTGACTTTGACTTCCATCAATGCTGTTTCATTCAAAAGTCTTAAGAATTCTTCAAACGTTGGTTCAGAGATGGATTTCCATTTTCTAGAGATGCATTTTCTAGCTACTGTTAGTATAGCCAATACTAAATATAAATATTTTTTATTAATTTCTGTTTTTTTCATTAATATTCAATAAAATTATAGATTTTGTTAATAAAACTGTATCTCTAAATATAGCTTGTAGGAAGGTAGTAATATCTTCCCAGTATTTTTTGAGTTTAGAACAACCATGAAATATGTGTATCCAGTCTGCTTTACATATTTGCTGACATCTCCAACAAGGAATATTATTGGTAGTATTACGTTTGTTTAGTCTAGTGGGTGTGTAAAATGATCTATGCAGAAATTTCCAGGTGTATATTCTCCAAAATTGTGCATTAGATGCTAGCTTAATGGAGTATAATAAATTGGCTTTACTTTCTGTGGTCAGATTTATTGTATGTCCTTTGGTGAAGAAGTTCCAATAATTCTGTCAGATTTTAACTTTGTGATTTATTAATAATTTGTACAATTTTGAAGTCACAATTTTCCAATTGTGGTTATCATATATAATTTCATCCAAATATTTTATAAATTTAGGTTTGACTTTAAAAGAAGACATTCATTATTCTGCATATATCTTGTGAGTATGTCAATACACTTTGAAGAATAAGCCAATCAGAGGAAGAGAGATCATAAGTATTCACTATATGTTGACTGTCAATAACATTTTGTTTGTTAATACAGTGTTGCCAGCAAATAAAGTTTTTTTGTTTCCCAAGTGATAAATAAATATGTTCTGATGTATTCAATTGAAATTTTTTTCTGGAACTGAAAGGAGTTATTACGTCCATCCATATATTTATATATATATTGGCAGTAATGAATTTTCTAAAAGTATGAAAGATGTAATTTATGAAATTTAGCTTAGTAGGTTTTACTATATTATACTGAATGCCTGTACATATAATATGTCATGGTTTATTGATTTGATCATCTAACATAAGATTTTTTATTATGGAATTTTCATTTAAATAAATAATAGCATGTAAAGTCTTCCGGTTGGAAGAGTGATTTGTATCTATCCATTTTATAATAATTTCGAAGATAGAGGCTTTAATATAGGTCTCTATATCTAGAAGATTGATTCCTCCTTGATCCTAAGGTTTAATATGATGAGTGAAGGCTATGTTTTCTCCTGTTTGGATACCAGAGAAATTTTAATATAAGTGTATTTATTTATTTTTTATGAAAAGTTTATAGGGTATTTTAGGAATAGCTTGTGCTATAAATAGTTTTTTTGGTAGCAGTATAATTTTTATTAATTGTAGTCTATCTTCAAAAGTTATATTCATTTTATTCCAATTTACTACATAAATATTTATCATGTTTATGATATTGTTATAATTTGTATTTAAAGTTTCATCAATGCTTTTACAAAGAATGATACCCAAATAATTTAAAGTGGAAACGTGTTTGCCAATTATATGACATCTGTCCATTAAAAAATCTGTGTTTTTGTTTAATATTATGTAATTAGACTTTGATTTGTTGAAGTGAAGACCTGAAGTTAAGCAGAATTTTTCAGCCTGTGTATCCAATTCTTTTATAGATTCTTTTGAGGTGGATAGAGTAAGTAGCACATCATCTGCAAATAGCATGCTTTTAGAATAATATTGTCCATATATATTTCTATTCCTTTTATTTTGGGGTTGGTGGGAATTGAAGAAGCAAATAATTCCATAGCTAGTGCAAATAAGATAGGAGACATGGGGCAGCCTTGTTTTGTTCATTTAGTTATTTTTATAGATTACAATGTAAATGGTCCTAGTTTTTCATATGCTAAATTGTTTTTGTAGATAATTTTTATCAATGAGATAAAGGATTGAGGGAAATCATAAAGTTCTAGTATTTTGAATAGGTAGTCCCAATTTAATGAATCCAAGGCTTTTTCTATGTCTAGTACGATTAAAAGAGCTTCCTGACTTTCTCTATTTAAGATGTCTATAAGTGTTAATACTCTTGAATATTATCATAAGTGCATCTGTTATATATGAAACCTGTTTGATCATTTATAATATGAATCATAATTTTTTTAACTCTATTAACCAAGATTGACATAACAATTTTATAATCATTACTGAGTACAGATATTGGTCTGTAAGAGCTACATAGTGTGGGATTTTTATTTTCCTTTATGATGGGTGCGATTAGGGAGTATCTCCACAAAGGTGGTATTATGCTTAGTGTTTGGATTTAAAGAAACATTTTGTGCAGAATTAAAGTTACAGATGTTGGGAAGATTTTATATAATTCTATTATAATACCATCAATTCCTGGAGCTTTATTGCTTTTACTTTCCTTTATGTTTTCTGTAACTTTTTTATGTGTGATTTGTTTTTGAATTTCTTGCTTTAATTTTTCTGGTATTTTCTTAATTTTGGGCAAATTTAATTCTAAGTTTAAGGGGTTAATTTGAACTGTACTATTTCCAAAGTTTTCTGTATAATGATGATTAAAAGCATCAAGAATATCACTTATGTCTGATTTTTTTGTGTTATTTTTTCCCTCATGAAATATGTTAGTGATGTTGTTTGCTTTAGTTTGTCTTTTAACTCTTATAGCTGGATTGTGCATAAGTGTTGGTGATGTGGAATATGAATTTAGTTTTTCTAATGACAAATTAGTTTTATGTGTTAAAATTTCATTTTTTTAGTTCAATTGTTTTATTGTTAGAAGAATTTAAGTCTTTATTTTTAATCTTTATGAGTTGTTTTTGCATGTTATGTAATTCAGATACCCACTCTTTTGATTTGTTTTTAAACCATGTAAGTGTTTTACCATATATATAGCCTTTTAAAGCATCCCATATTATGACTTTATTAATTTCTTCAGAATAGTTGGTTTCTAGGAAAAATTGCAGTTGCGAGGTTAGCCACAGTTTAAATTCTTTCAGTTTTGTGATGTATGCTGGTATTCTTGTTATATATGTTAATGTTTTGAAGTATATTTGAAGTTTGAGATTGAGGGAATTATGGTCTGATAATGAGCAAGGAACTACTGAGAATTTGATTATTTTTGAGTTTAGTCCTTGTGATGTATAGATTTTGTATATTCCTGTTTGAGTACTAAATCTATAAACTTGATGGGAAAATAATGAGTTATTTTTTTTTAAACATAAATGTGTCTATTAGATTGGGGTTTCCACTCCATTTTTTGAATATTTTTGCTATAGATGTGAAACGTAGATTTCTTTTATTAGTTGTCTCTGAGTTATCCATTATACAGTTAAAATCTCTGTCTATTATCAAGTTACCTTTATATGTACTACTAATAAGATCTAAATGCTTTTTTTAGCTGTCCCTGTCCCTATGCCCAGAAACCAGTATACATTTATGAGTGTCCAGATCCTGTTATTAAATTTCACTATGACAAGCACTATAAGGTCTTCTTTATCTTTGTTGTTGTAGATAATTTGTGGAATAATAACATTTTTCTTCAACAAAATTATTACTCCTCTGTTTTATGATTTATATGAGGAATGAGATAACATTAAATATTCATTTGGATTCCATATGTATTTATCATTTGTTTTGAAGTGAGATTCTTGAAGAAAGATAACCTGTGCTTTATTTGATTTTAAGTATCTTAATAGGTTTTATCTTTTCTTTGGATTGTTTAATCCATTAATGTTTAAAGAAAGTAATGTTAAACCCATATATTTTGACTGAGTTTATAGATTAGTTATAAAATGTGTAACACTCAAATCTCTTCCAAAACCTTGTTATTGTGCAAAGTTCCTGTCATTTTTTAATTGTTATGATCAGATTGATTTTTCTAGTGGAAAGCATATATTAAATTCTAGTTCAAGCCAATAAAAAGAAAAAAAAAGTATAATACAAAAAGAAATACATGTAACACAATAACTCAACATTTTAAAAGTTCCCTTATTATACATGGAATGATAAACATTCCTAATCTGAAAGATAAAACATAATCTATCAGATTATCCCTCATGCCGTAGCAACAAAAAATCTCTTTGAGCTCCACATTAATGTTATTAGAGATATTTAGGGTTATAAGAGAAAAAAGAAATCAATATTTAACTGATATTGATCAAATATATCTAACATTGACTGAAATTACATATGGAACCATTTTTTATATATTTCGGGTTATATCTTGTCACTCCTTAAGTAGTAGCATATTGTCACTGTATAATAAAGTGCTTCATATTTTGATTGTAATAATATCCACAAAATTAGTTATGTGTTAAGTTAGCTGTCCTTGTGGAGTATTTTAAGTCTAGTCATTATCTTTTTTTTAAATACATTTTATTAAAAAAATTTCTGAAAGATAAAATTATTAACAGAAAACTGACCATATTTTTTGATGTTAAAGATAAAAGCAAAAACAATAATATAAAAAATCAAAAAAGACAATGAACTATGTACATCAATGTCCACTATACTACAAATAAATAAAGTTAAAACAAGTGAATAAGATCAGATTAATGCCTTTAAGTTATTAATTTTCTAATAATTCAATCATATTCATCAAGTGAATATACACTGCTGTATTCCTAGAAGATCTAGACTTAATTGTCATTGATTCTAGTTTGGATACTTCCAAGAGAAGGTCTTTAAAGTTTTGAAAGGAGGGAGTTTGTGATGATTTCCAATTTCTAGTAATTTATTTCCTGGCCATGGACAGTACAGACCAAAGAAGCAAATATTTACTAGTTTTAACACAGGATGGGATTGGAGAATTAAATAAAACTAACGATTTAGTAAGAAGAAAGTTGTCAGTGAATATTGCTTGCAAGAAATTATAAATATCTTCCCAGAGTTTTTCAAATGCAAACAATTATAGAAAATACGTGACCAATCAGCGTTCTGAACCTTCATACATCTCCAACAAATAATATTTTCTTTATACATCTTATTTATGTTATACGGTGTGATAAAAGATCTATTTAAAAATCTCCAGGTAAAGATTCTCCATTTAAGTGATGAGGTAGTTTTACCTGCTGACTGAAGAAAATTCAATTTATCTTTATCAGAAGGGTTATTATTATTAATGTCAGATAAGTATTTCCAATAATTATCATGGGATATATCTAGATCTGATTTAATAGTGTTATATATATTTGAAAGGCTAATTTTAATTAAGTTATTCTGTTGGGAAAAAGAAATAAAGTATTGAATGAGTTTGGGAATTCAAATTTTAACTGAAGAAGGTATTAAATCAAATAAATTTTTGATATAATTTCTAGCTTCTTGTAAGTCAAGATATAGTGATGAATCAAGGTCATTCTCTTCCAATAAAGTATTAACATATTGAAATTCATTGTTTTTTAACATTTGATGCCAATAAATTAAATGTTTTTTGTTCAAATATTGACATTTTATGAAACCCCCTGTGTGTACGCTATGGAGAGAATAAGGAATAACCAGCTTTCATATGACTGAAATCTAAGAATTAATTTTTTAAGGATTTTAAAATAATATTGATATAATTTGATATAAAATTTTGGGTGGAGCAAAGAGTAAAATATTCCTTTAGTTTCCATATAAATGTGTTAGTTACTAGATTTAGCTTAAAGAGATCATTATTATTTTTAAGTTTTGTGATGAAGATAGAATAAAATATTTCCATTTTCATGAGTAATTACTATCTATAAGGTATAAAATAGTTTTAATAACTGAGGAAATTGAATATATTTCTAAATTTGGAAATGCAAAACTTCCATTATTCCAGTTATAAATATGCTATGATAAAGATATGTTAGGTTTAATTGGGTGCCAAAACATTTTTAATCATGGTGTTAAACTTTTTAATTATTGTATAAGGTGGAGGAATAGAAATAGATTGAACTATATATAAGTTTTTGGTAGAAATATAATTTTTATGATTGATAATTTCTCTTCTATTGAGAATTTTATTTTAGACCATTTCTGTATTAGTCTATTTCTTTTAAATTATTGTCGAAGTTCACTTTTTGTATTTCTTTTATATTATTGGCTATAATTATACCTAAATATTTTATATGTTGGGACTGTGGTATATATTTTTCATATTCATTTTGAATATTATATTTTTTGAGCCAGTTAACAAGATATGTGTTTTATTGAGATTAAATTCAAGACCTGAGGTTTTTTTTTTAAAATAATCTATATCATTAAATAATTCCTGAATTTTTGGGTTCTTACCTCCCAAAGTAATCAGAATGTCATCTGCAAACATTTGAATCTTTGAAGTTTTATTAAGATTTATATTAAAACCTTTAATATTACTATTTCCTCTAATCAAGTTCGTCCAAGGTTCCATGACTAAAGTAAATAAAAGAAGGGATAAAGGACAACCTTCTTTAGTCCCATTAGTAATAGGTATGAACTGAGATATATTAGAACCAATTTTGGCATAAGCTAGAGACCCTGTATATAACTGGGTGATAAGATTTATAAAATTATTTGAAAACTTAAGTTCCTGTAGGAGAATAAAAAGGTAATCCCAAATGACTGTGTCAAAAGCACAGTTTATATCTAAACTAACTATAGTTAGGTTATTTTTTTAAGTTTTTAGTTGATTCAATTAAGGTTATTATTCTTTTAATGTTATCAAAAGTTGTTCTATTAATTATGAAACCTGTTTGGCCCTCATCTACTAAATTGGGAAGAAAGATTTTAAGCCTCTTTTCATATATAGACATAAACATTTTATAGTCCCTGTTTAATAATGATATAGGTCTGTATGAATTACATTTTGTAGGGTCTTTTTCAGGCTTTAAGATGGGAGAAATGAATGTATATTTCCATGATGGAGGGATAGTATTTTTATTTTGTATAGTATTAAAAACTGAAAGTAACAAAGTTAGAGCTTCATTCGGTAGAATTTTGTAGATTTCTGGAATAATACCATCATTATCAGATGTTTTGTTTTGTTTGAGTGTATTAGTTTGTTCTTGTGTGTATTTTAATGCAATTTGCCCATCAAATAACTTGATTTGCTCTTCTGTTAGCCAATTTTTAGTGTTTTTATTAATAAAAGCTCGAATATCTTTCATTGGATTTATTAGTATAGAAGATTGTTTAAGCTTAAGAAAAAATCTCTAAATTCATTTAATATGTTATGTAAGTCAGATACCTTTTTTCCTTTTGAGGTGAATATATTTCTTTAATATGATTAAATTTGTTTAATATTTTTACTTTATTGCCTAAAATATTCAAGGATCCAGGATTTATTGAAAATTTAATAAATTTAACATTTTCAAGACTAATCATAGTTTTATGGTTTAAGATTTCAAGATATTTATTATTTAGAAATTGTATTTTATCCAGTTTGGATTTTTCTTGTTGATTTTTTGATAACTCAAGATTCAAAATATCAAGTTTAGTTTGTATCTCCTTTAAATCTTTATTCCATAAAAGTTTTTTTATACCAGTCAATTATTCTGCCATACAAATATGGCTTCATTGCATCCCAGATGAAAATTTCAGATGTATTATTGATGACATTAAATTCTAAAAACTATGAACTTCTTCTAATATGAAAGGGTTAAAATCTTTTAATTTGGTGATATATGCTGGTATCCTTTTTATCTGAATGTTGGTATGTGTATAGATATGTATATCAAAGGTTATAGAGTTATGATCTGAAAGGGGACAAACAATAACTTTCACATTACTTAAATAATCAGTTAAACTATTAGAGATAAAAACTCTGTCTATTCTTTAGAATGTGTTGTGTCTGTGTGAAAAGAATGTATGGACTAATGATTTTGGGTCAGCGTAATTATCAATGTCCTTAAATAAAAAGGAATTTGAAAACTCTTAAAAGTTTGGCTGAACTCAAAACTTTTCTATTACCTTTAGAAGTAGAGTCTGAGCTATTAAAAATACAGTTAAAATCACAAGCTAATATAATATTGCCTTTAGAAAACTGGATAATATGATCTATATGTTGTTGTGCTGAGCTCTGTCCAAAGCCAGAAACCCAGTACATATTAATTAGAGTGAAGTGAAGTTATTAAACTCTATGACAATAGAAGCTACGATACCTTTATTATCTTTGTATGTATCTATAATTTTAGGTTGTGGTAATTTGTTATTCCAAAGTACTGCAACACCTCTTTTTTTTGAGAGTGCTCAGAAATAATGAGTAATGAAAAAGATTTAGATTCTAACTTGGAAACATCACTCTCTAATACATGAGTTTCTTGCAGAAAAATTAATTGTGAGTTATTTAACTGGAGATATTTCTTCAAAGACCTTCTCTTGTTAGGGTTATTTAAACCATTTATGTTAAGGGAAATACAATATAAAGATACCATATTATAAGAGTATTGGGTGTAATACATACTGATTACAACTTTCAATAAACTTAGATCTATAAGATGATACTAGTAAAATGCAGGAAATACAGCAATATATATTGTGTGAAACATAGGCAAAAATGTTAAGATTGAAATTATATGAATGTATGAATACCTTTTTACTATACTTGTTTTAGTGAACATCAAAAAGAAGACTATCGAAAAATAATAACATACTTTTATAATAATAAACCCCTAAAAAACCCACCTGGAGTTATAAACTCCTAATTTTAGTAACATTAATAACCTAAATTAACAAACCTACTAGCAGCATATTTCTATCAAGCTCCACCTAAGTATGAACTATTTCATAGTTAATAACATGGCTTGTGAATAATAATGTCCGTATTATGAAAAGGGAGAAGTCATCATATAATCTATGTAAGATTAGCTAATAGACAAGTTAATTAAAATTAAATTGCAACAAAGATTAACATGTTATAAGGTTACACAAGACTAATATCACAGTTAGCCATAATATAAGAATGTGAAATTGAAAAGGTCATTTTAAAGACTCTCATATTTATATTTATCAAAAATCCAAGAATTAATACATAACCCAAGTAAGAAAGACTATTCATGGAGCTAGTAAGTGTAAATGTGTCACCATAATACTGAATTCCAAATCATCAGGAGGAAAAAAAACACTTTTACTTTTAATATTTATAATTTTTGTTGTTATATCCTAGTTTTCAGTTTTATGTTATGTTTAGTGAAAATATAATCAAGATATTAAAATTAAATTATTTTTAAAACTATAGAGTTAAGACATTACTAAGATAATAAGTATATATTGTTGAAAGAGACACTGCAGTCACCTCTTTACAAGGATACTTCATATTACAAAAGGAGAAGTATATCAAAGTTGTTAGCAAACAGCTAAAGATGTAACTGCATAAATGGATATATCTTGATTTTCTTTTTACTTTTTAAGTTATCCTATTATAACCAGGAGATATATTAAACAAATCATTAGTAAGATGTAATGTCACATTACAGAGGATATAACCTATATAGCCAAACCAAAAATCTATCTAAACTGAGAATTTTAACTGTACTTATAGTCTAGGATGTATAATATATTTACCATTTTACAAGCACTCAACAAGAGTTATACCCAGATTAAATATAAAACAGGAATAAACCAAATCTATTTACAAATCTTACATAAATTTTAAGATACAGATAGCTAAAGTAACACTTTAGCAACATTTTATATAGCTATGTATGCATTATGTTTTGTTATTTTTTTGTTACTTCTAATCTTTACATATCTAAAAAGCAAAACAAGACTAGTAATAATAAAAAACAATATAAACCTAATTAATGAGATTGTATAGCTTTGTACTGCTACTTAATACCTTGAAATAATTCTACACCAAGGCTGCTTTAAGCTTATAAATAATAATTATTATGTAAGATATTGGGACCTTTCTCTCCAGGTCTCCACTAAAAAAAGGCTACTCTTCTCTGTGGGAGAATCCCAGACAATAGATATGAAACAAATATGCAATAATTAAATGATTAAGATTTTTTCAATATGTCTACACATGTATATAAATACAACCATACACATACACAGACATATAAACCAAGCCAGTGGTCTAAGTGCCCAAGATAAAAACTGCTAAACCTGAAGTAAGGCACACACGGAGCTCAGCAAAATGGACAACTGCTTTAATGAACAAGCACAAAAACAATCCAGAGCAAGCTAAATCACAGCAGCACAGCACAGCAAACAAAATTGCAAAGCACAAGCAACAGCACAATAACGCTGTAAAGTTAATCCACATACTTTTTCATCAAAATAACTTCATCAGATACATAACCTCTCTTCCTTTGGTGAATAAATAAACTAATCTAATTCAAATGAACCAATGAGTGAACAAATTCAATTACACATGCAAAATGCATTAAAACACATGAACCTTAAAGGTGAATGAATCTAAAAGTTAAAACCAAAAGTATATATAATACATAGATATGTATATATATATATTTTGTTATATAAAATGCTTCAAACATAAGCCTTAGTTAAAATTGCTTTGTTAAATATAAGTATTACCAGCACAAACCTGAAATGCTTCTAGAAATGTTTTTTTTTCAAAAGCAGAAGCTAAATTGAATCCAAAATACAATGAAATAACACCATCTTGTGGAAATTAAATGCATGTTCATCTTGTTAAAATATAAATACATGTATTATTATTAAAATAAACTATAAAATGCTTGCATATATAATATATAAAATTATTTAAAAATATAAATATAAATATTATAATAATAACATACTATAATTTAGCTGATCTCAATTTCAGTACAGGTTTCAAGGATAACATTTCATTTAAACCACGGGCAGAACTTGCATCAAGAATAATTTGCCAATATAGCTCCCTATATTCCAACTGGGTCTCCCAAGGCCCTCCTCTGGGGTCTCGTGGGGCTACGTCTATGACAAAAAACTGAAATTTAGCTTTGCCATGATTGTTTTGATGTTTAAACAGAGCATTATTATATTTTCTTTTCCTTATCTCATATAAATGCTCGTAAATTCTCTGCCTCAATTTCCTCTCGGTCTTGCCAATGTAAAAAGAGTCACATATTTCACATGTAGCAATATAAATCATTCCTGTGGTATTACAGTTGGCAAAACCTTGAGTAGTAATATACATGTTCCTCTTTTTCAAAAGACTAGAATCACCTTCCTTTATGTTAATGCAATATGGGCAATGCCCGCATTTTTGTGTCCTTTTTTTTGTTATTGTTATTAGTGGGGTTAAGGAAGTTTGTCCCTTCCAATATATTCTTGATGTTACGTCCCTTCCTATATACACATTTAAATGGATTTTCAAAGATATGATTTAAATCAGACAAACTAGCAAATTTTTTACATTCTTTACTAAGAATACTTCTCACCAGATTACTCTCCCATCAAAAGTGGTAAACATCACAGAATGAAAACCTTTTTCTAAAGTTGCGGCAATAACAATGTTTGCCTCAATATTTTGTACTTCCAATGTAGGTAGGGGTACACCCAAAATTGGAGCAAATCTTCCTGTTCTTCCTTTCTTAACCTCTACAATAACTGACGTTAGGAGATCTATTGGGTACCCCCTTGCTCCAAACATACTCTTAATAAATTCACATTCAGTATTAAAATCCAGATCGTCTGATGTCATCCTACTGGCTCTCACCAACTGACCTTTAACTATTGCTCTTTTTTGAAAATGTGGGTGAGAGCTTGTATAATGCAAGTAAGAATTAAAAAAAGTATCTTTTCTAAATATTTTTGATTTAAAACCTTCCCCCATTCTCTGTATATTTACATCTAAATAACACAATTCAACTTCATCTACTTTATAGGTGACGTTTAAAAAATTAGTTGTATTTGAAATATAATCAAAAAATTCCATGAATTTTTCCTCAAATTTTTCAGCGGGAAACTGCAGGCAGTTCAGACAACAGAAGCAGGCATCCTAAGTCTCAAGAGGCTCTCGAGACACTCCAGCAAGACCCCGATACTTTATTTTGTGGTATAGCAGATAGAGGCGAAAAGGAGAGAAAAAATAAAAAAAAGAAACAATTCACGGATTTACCATGTTTTCAGATCCGCTATAAGCCCAAAGCCACCAATGAACAGGGCTTAACTAAACAAACATAACACCACAAAAAGGGGCACCAAACAAAGCCATTTACCCCAAATAAACAATAAAAAGACATTATTATCATAAAGAAATGAGAATGTGTCCCAAAACTACAATTAAATGCACATATTCAACAGCCCCTGGCTGAAGCAAGCAATCAACCAAAGAAACAACAGTAAATTAACATAAAGAATTATCAACAGGATACCTATCACATAATACCAGCAGCAACTCGGAAACATATACCATAAGTCAAATCATAGACAAAAGGGAATAAAGACTAATTCAGATGTTAATCTTAAACCATTTATATATCTACTAGATTAATATAATAAAGGGAAGGGAAAAGACTGCAACTGGAATGCCTACCATAGAATCACAGCAATATGCAGCTACTTAGTATCAGTGAACAATGTATTTAAAGGCATATGTAAGCAAGGGACAATAAACAGATTTTTTTCCCTTTAACAAAACAGAGTATATTTTAAAGTAAGTTAATATAGGATATATACTATGAATTATTAGAAATAACTATTATAAGGAGAACTAAGATTATTAATAAAGTTATATGATAAAACAAGATGCTAATGGTGATAATAAAAATCTAATAAACTATTCAATAGGAAACACAAGCCAAAAACACAACATAATAAAGAATATATCAACACTCACCTGTTGATCTATTTTCATTTTCCTAGTCTACTGGATCATAAAAAAAAATTCTTATGTAAGAAAAAAAGAAAATAAAAAACGTTGTAAAAAAGTTATTTTTGAGTTTCTTCTTGTGCTCTACTATTTTACAGATTCCGTTTTCAGCAATTCTTTTATGACTTGAACTAGCCCCATCCATTTCGCCTTTTTTTCCAATATTTTGTTAGATTTAATGTACTTGATAGCTGCATCTAGTTCCTCAAAAACCTGCGGACCATCTTGAAGGAAGATTTTCAGCCTTGCAGGGAAAAGCAGGTGAGACTTTATTTGTGTTCTTTTTTAAGTTCTTTAAGTAATGGTTGGAATTGTTTCCTTTTAGTTATGGTAGATGTAGAATAGTCATTATCAAAACTATGATGTTATCTTTGTATTTAATTGGTGACTTAGACCAAGCAGTCTTCAAAACTATTTTTTTATCATGAGTTGATAGAAATTTAACTATGACTGATTTTGTGGAATTACTTTTGATAAATTTGGATGTAGATAGAGACCTGTGAGCTGTTTCTATACCAAAAGAAAGTGTTTCAGGAAGCTGTAAAATTTCAGGTAGCCATGAAGTTAAAAATTTCTCCAGATTATTTTCTTCTAGATTGTCTGGTAGCCCAAAGATCCTGATATCATTTCTTCGAGATCTATTCTCAAGATCACCTATTTTAGTTGGAAGCAGGGAATTTTGCTTCAGAAGGAATTCTAAATTATGTTCATTTTGTTGTATTCTACTATCCGTGTCATTTAGAGATGTTTTGATACCTGTAATGTGTTTCTTCTGCTGCTTAAGGTCTTGGTGTAAAGTCTCTATTTGTTGTGAAGTATTTTCTTTAAAAACATCAATCTTCATATCCATTTTGTCAATTTTTGTTGATAGTTCCTGAATAGTAGCTAAAAGAGTTTGAAACTCTTTCTTTATTGCTGAGTTCTGATGAAAGGATTTTGTGAAGCTCATGTTGAAGCCAGATGCCATAAGCTTGTCTCTTATTGTTTGACAGGAAAAATTAAAAAACTTAAAAAATATTTTAATACTAACTAAATAGACTATTAAATGAAACCAAATATATAAAAAATGTTTTATAGTGAGTTATAATTAAAAATACCTGTCATAAAAGATATGATAAGGCAGAGCTGAGAGAAAGTGTTGCTACTCAAGGCTCATCCTTGGCCACACCCCCTAGTCATTATCTTTTAAGTTAAGGAATTTCAAATATTGTCATATGTACTTGCAAGACTTTCTTCTTAATCATTACATCTCTCCAATATTCACTCTTTATGCTGTTTTAACTACTTATTTGTGTACATTCAATTGTGTTGTTGTGTACTGGTTCTAATGTTATGAGTATTGATTTAGTTTGCAAACAACCTCCGATGTTTCAGCAATGACAGGTATTTGCTCTATGTACATATTAGGTATTTAACTGCATATAAAAAAAAAACAGATTGACCATAATGACACACTCAGGTTACAGTTTTAACTAAACTTGGATTAATAACAGTCCATATTAATTTATCTAACTACATATTATTTCTGGTGAGCCAAGTAAAGTCATGGATATTCAAACTAGGTAGACTGTATTGACCTTAGACTAATATAACAGACTTTTTTTGAAACAGCTCTTAATAAGATTCATTCTGAGATTATAATTTTTATCTAGAACAGCTTCAGAGTGTAAATTCAAAAAATAAATTCATTGACATTATCTAAAGAATAACAACTCCAACAGCCAATCTACTTTCTTATAATGTCAACATCATATTTTTATAAAATCAAATGAATGTTGAATGCTATTGAAAAGTTCACATTGTTGATAGCAATAATTTCTCTGTGCATTTTACATTAACAGCATCTATCAGAGTCTAAGATACTATTTAGTCAGCACATATGGAACTATATATTGTTTAGTTGTACTAATTTTAACTTTTGCTTTAAACATCAAGAATCATTGCTCTTCACACATTAAATAAGAGTATCTTAAAAAGGAATAACAGTAGGCTGACAGTCAATTTAAGATTTTACATCATTTTTTTACTAATGAAGTTTAAGAAATTCTATGTCAACGTGTCTTATCAGTATTCTTTTCCTTTAATATAATGATATAACAATATTACAGTGTAATTCATTATCCTAGTTTCCATATTTCTCACTAAAAATTCATATCAGGACATTATCTTTGCTTTGGCTATTTGTGTTGCTAGAATTTTTAGTGATGTACTTTTGCTTTTGTTGTATCATTATGAATTAAGTTGTTTTTTCTAAATGCTTTAAAAAAAGTGTTAAAAATCTTATTTTCCATACCCACTATTAAGCTTATATACATAGTTGTCATTGTATTTTGGGTAATTAATCTACAGAGTTAAAGCTGATTGTTTTTAATGAGTTGTTTCCTGTAGTACTCTATTAATTTCCATGGACAACTTTAACTTACTGAGTGATCTTAAATATAACTCTCAACCAGATGGTGGTCTAGAGCAACTAGAAATTCCCTCTATGCTCCTCAAATGATCTCTCTAACTTTGTGTCAAAAGTGCAACCCATTAAACTAGAAAAAAGTGATATTATACTTGTGATGTCTGCTTTTAAGGTTTCCAATATTTCTCTGGTTGCTGTTAGGTTAAATCTGTTTAAAGTTAAAATTTACATAGCCTTTGTTTTTCAAAATAGCTTGTTACTTTATTTTGACATGTTTGTGAGACTGTTTGTCTCTTTAAGGCTTTAGGGAAGTCTGTTTGTACGTTAGCAGCACATTCCCTCTCAATCGCAGCCTGAATTTCTGTGTACTAGTGCATCTCTTATCATACTGTCGCTAAAGGAAGGAAAACTAAGATTAGTTTCCTCTTTTCTGTATCTGTTTAAGTAAAATTAAATGTAACTACAGAAACATAAAAGGATTTCATGTTACAATTATGTTTGTGGGTCTCACAGCATGAGAAGACTTGTTCTGATATTTGCACAGTACAATCAACATTCTAGGAAGCTCATGATTTTCTCACAGGTGCTTTTAGTCAACTTGCAGCTTCTCAGAATGTTGCATATTTGAATAAAGCAGTTTTCAATGGAAATATCATTAATGCTATGTGGATCTGTGGCAAATTCATTTAATTCTTGACCATTTACTACTGTTATTCTTGAAGTAGCTGATTATTTCTGAAACACAATGACTTTTTTTTATATGTGTTCCAAGGCACAAAGCTTTATAGCCTGAATCATCAGTTTACTTAATGCTCATAGTAAAAAGTTTAAAAACATATGTTTTCAGATTATTTCCTATTGGTTTCTTTCTTTTTTGTTGTCATTTCCCCTCCCCCTGGCTAGACTGCAAGCAAAATAGCATTTTACAATAAAATGAACATTTCTAATCCCACATTCATTATAAATACTTTGGTAATGAATGAATTGTATAAAATGAGATAATATATGAAGTAAAAGGAAAGAAAGAAAAAAAAAGATGAGACGACTACATAATCAGATAATTATACATATGTTTTTGTTTCCTTTAGAAAGTATCTCACATCTTAATAGATTCTTTGAGAGTATTAGTGGGTACTACTTTTTTGGTTTCAGTCTTTTGTTTCTTTTTCTTTACATCAGTCCAAGAATTTTTTTCCAGAGATCTTTTCAAGGTAGCAGAGGATGACCAATCGATTTCTTCAGTAATTGTTATTATGTTGTTGTTTTTAATGAAGAAAGATGCTTCTTCTATGCTGTTGAAAGTTTTCATTTCATTTGAAAAAAAAATGTTGATTTTTGCTGGGTAAACAAGCTGAGCTTTTATTTTATTTTGCTTAAGTACTGTCACCAGTGGCCAGGCTTTTTTTCTCAGATCTAGTACTCTGGAGGAATATTCATTATAAAATCTAATTTGATTTTGTTTATATTTCAGAGGTCTTTTTCTCCAAGCTGATTTGAGAACAAGTTATTTATCTAAGTATGACAGAAACTTTACTACAATTGATCTTGGAGGTGTATTTGGTGAGGAAGAAATTGGCTTTCCTATTGCTCTATGTGATCTTTCTATATCCCATGATAAACCTTCTTTTATATCTAAAATTTCTGGTAGCCAAGAGTTTAAGAATAAAATGATGTCCTCACCTTCAGTTCTTTCTTGGAGTCCAAACTTCTTATATTTGTCATTCTTTCTCTGTTTTCCAGGTCATCTACCTTGTTGATAAGCCAGTTGTTCTGTTGTAAAAGAAATTCACTTTGATTTTCTTCCTCTTTAAGTCTCCCCTCTATGTTACATATGGAGGTTTCCGTGTCTGATATTTTGGTTTGGTGTTGTTGTAATAGTCCTCTGAAGACTTCAGTTTATTTCTGATAGTTTTCTTTAAGGTTTTCTAAATTGTCTTTAAATCC
Organism: Protopterus annectens; assembly: GCF_019279795.1. Classification (NCBI taxonomy): domain Eukaryota; kingdom Metazoa; phylum Chordata; order Ceratodontiformes; family Protopteridae; genus Protopterus; species Protopterus annectens. The sequence continues at coordinate 1,603,088,334 of NC_056725.1, read as the reverse complement.
ATACATCTTCAGAGATAGCTCTTGAAGTGTAGAGGACATCAGGTGTATTTCTTTTTCAGGGTAGTTTCTTATTGAGAGTTCTTTAAGTTGTTTATTTCCATAAAGCAGGAATAATCTCTAAGTTGTTTTGACAGGAAAATCTCTATGAATAAACTCCAAAATGGATATACTGGTAGTTCAGAGGTTTATTAATAATATTTGACTATTTTTGTTTAGTAGAATTAAGTATTTTCCTATTTTTTTAAGTTAGTTTTGTGGAGCTCTAAAAAAGTGCTGCATTCAGTTGGCCAACTCGGCTCTGCCCCCGTCAGTCCATTCTCGTACACTGTTCGCAGTAATAAGATTCTTCTTAAAGTGGCAGTTGTATGCTTCACTAATGTTTCCTAAGTTTATCATCACAATGTTCCAGAAATCTGTTAATTTAGTAGAGAGACTACATACTTTCTCATTTATTTTCATTTAATGTGAAAAAGTTTTTATAGAAAGAAGACTGTAGCAGAAATATTGTGATAATAGTTTCTGTAAACCATGGATTCACTATGTAATTTCAAAATCCTGAAATCCTGAATTTCAGTATTTTAAAATTACATAGCCGAACACACAAAACACCGAAACCCTAAAACCGTGAAATTCAAAATCCCGATGGTACACTACAGATACAGCACACACAAACACATACACACAACTTCCCCCCAACTCAAATATATTATCCTACACTACAGATAAGCAGGGGGGCAATACCCCCTACTTATATATGCAAACTCCGAGATCGCACAATCAGACACATACAGGTAACTCACTCCCGCACATTGTACACACCCTCGCACACACATATCACAGTCAGAACACACACTGACATACACTAAAGCTCCTAACCAACACACATACACATACATACATACCCAAACTCACATCTTACCAGTCACACACCACAACACCAGAAGCGCTAAATCAAAATCTCCGTACTTCGGGATTTTGAATTTCATGCTTCTGGTGTTCCAGGATTTCAAGACTTCGCTATTATAATTTTGAAATACTGAAATTCGTGATTTCAGTATTTCGAAATTAAATAGGGAACCCGTACACCACACCTATTTAGAGTATTTTATTTTATTTTTATTTTTATTTTACATTTGTTTGCCGGGATAGTCCGACTGGATATATGTCCATTTTCAGCGGATGCCCGGGGAGAAAAGCTCCAACAAGGTTACATTTTCTTCAAGAATTTACACATCAAGTTATTTACATTGAAAAAGTTATACAAGAGTTATTTACAATGTTATAGTGTTGTTTCCAAAGAGACTCACAGTTACAAGATCAGCACATTATACTTGTAGAAAAGGTCAGAATGTATTAGAAAAACAGTTTGGTTAGTTTTAATGTGATTAATGATACTGTTTAGTCAGGGTAGGAACATGGACAAAGCCAGTTGAGTTTAAGATGCTGTATTATGCTTTTCTTGAAAAGGTTTAAGGAGGATTGCAGGGTGATATGGTTTGGTAGAGAATTCCAGGTCTTGCCAACAAAGTTGGCAAACAGAGACTCCCCTGCAGAATTGTTAGCTGTGTAGGTTTGGACCATTATTTTGTCGGACGATCTTAGTGACCTCAGGTTGTTGTATGGCTTTATTATATTAGAGAGTGAGGGGGTATTTTCAGAATGGTTAAAAACTTTGTGGGCAACTAAGAGCTGATTTAGTTTAATTAAGTTGGGGAGTTCAAGCCAACCTAGTTGTTTCAGGTTCTGGCAGTGATGGGTTCTGTAGGTGGAGTTAGTTGCGAATCTGGCAATATGGCTTTAGCTATGGGAGAGCTTATTCAGTTCTGACTTATTTAGGTTTGAGAGAATTGGAGAAGCATAAATAAGAGTAGAGAGTAGTTGTGATCTGGCAATTGCTATTCTAGCCTGTGGGGTTAAGAATGCCTTGTTTCTGTACAGCGATCTGAGTTTTTTATTGATGGTCTGCATGATTTTGTTGACCTGTAGGTCATATTTGAGCTTATTATCTATAATGACTCCTAGAAGTTTAGTATGAGTATCGGGGGAGATGATGGTACCATTGTTGGAAGTAATAGTGAATGAGAAAGGGGTGGCTCTATTAGTGGGAGTGAAGAGCAGAAATTTGGTTTTGTTGGGGTTCAGTAGCAAACATTGGTTGGTGAGCCAGTTTTCAATAGTGCTAAATGTATTTTGGGTTGTGATTTGTAGGTCAGCTGGAGAGGTGGCTGAGCAGATGAGAGTGGAATCATCTGCATATTTAATGCAGGTAGCCTTAGGAATAGTTCTATGGAGGTTATCGATGCAGATAGAAAAGAGTAGTGGTCCTAGTATGGAGCCTTGAGGGACACCAAGAGTGAGTGCTAGTTGGTTGGATAATTTGCTCTGCCATGCTACTGCCTGTCATCTGCCAGTTAGGTATGTTTGGAACCATTGGATTGTGTGCCTGTTTAGGGACATAGACTTCAGTGAGAGAATGAGGAGTTCATGGTTGACCATATCAAAGGCTTTTGATAGGTCAAGAAAGAGGGCAGATGATATCTTGTTATCATTCCTATTTTGGTTTATGGCATTTGTAAAGGAAAGGAGGGCAGATGTGGTACTGTGATGTGGCCTGAAACCATGCTGGGAGTTGGATAGTAAGTTGTTTTGTATTAGGTATTGCATTAGTTGCTTATGAACACATTTTTCCATTATTTTGGCTAATGGGGAAAGAATGGCAATTGGCCTATAGTTGGATAATTCTGTGGAATTTCCACCTTTATGAAGTGGGATGACATGGGATATCTTCCATAGGGAGGGGATAGTACCTCCGGACAAGGTTCTGTTTATTAGTATAGTTATAGGGTATGCAATGGCTTCTGCAGCTATTTGTAAGTACTCTGTGGGGAGGAGGTCAGCAGAGAGGGTAGCAGGTTTTAGTTTTTTTAACAATGTCTTGATATAGATGATGGAGATGGGTTGGAAACTAAATTGGGGATGGTTTCTAGTGGGGTTGGAGCTGGTGTTGGAATTTATTGGGGTTAGTTGATTTGCTAGCGATTGTATGGTTTCGGTGAAATAGCAATTAAAGGCATCGGTTATGCTCTCTGGGGATCTGTTTGTGAGGTTGGCAGGAGTTGGGGTGGTAGACTGTCCTGGATGAAGGATCTGATTTATACTTGCCCAGAACTTTTGAGGGTTGTTATGATGTTTGTTTAGTAGATTCTGGTAGTAGCTCTTTTTATCTAGTATGATTGATTTTTTTTGTTTAATTTCTGAGTTGCCGGTATTTTAAGTGGTCAAGTTGGGTTTTTGTTGAGCGCCAGCAGGCTCAGGCTTTGTTTCTAATTTTGATTTTTGACTTGGTCTCCCTTGTTAGCCATGGTGCTGGGTTAGATTTAGTTTTCTGGAGCATGGGAGTCAAGGATGCTTATGAAGTTGTTATTGAAATTTGCTATGGCCTCTTCTAATGGTTGCTTTTTTAGTTTAGACCAGTCAACTGCCTTTAGTTCATTTAAGAAAGTTGCAGGGTTAAAATTCTTCTTGTTTCTGAGTGTTTTGTATTTGATTTGGTGGGGGGTCCCTGCCTTGTGTTTTATGATATAGGTCAGCAGATGATCAATGATGTCATCAGGGAGAGTACCGGTTGTGTATAGTTGGGCTTGGTTATTGACTAATATCCAATCTAGGATACTTTCCCTACTGGTTGGTTTATGAATCCTGGTGGGGGAGGTAATGGTCTGCTTATACCCAAATAAGTTTATAGGTGTGGTGGGGGGTATGGTTGATCATGAATGCCAGTCTATATTAAAGTCACCAAGAATTATGGTTTCTTGGGGGTAGGTAGTGTTTAGCCAGTAAAGGATTTCTTCTAGAGTAGTTATATTGTTACCTGGTGGTATATAAGCACAGATGATGTACAGGTATTTATTGTAGCTTGTTTGTAGTTTGGTTATAAGGAGTTCTGCATTATTGAATTGGGGTGGGTTTACTGATTTGAACAGTTAGTGTATTTTTATATAATACTACTATCCCGTCTCCTTTCTTAAGTACGTAATTTACATCAAGTGTAAACCTTATTACAATCAGTGATAGATTTAAAATATCTTAAAGTGACAGTTCATGAAAATTCAATACAGTATTTTCATAAAAATGCAAAATAATATTAATAAAACAATACTAACAACATTTAAAAGACAACTAATTTAAAAGTGGTCAAAATTCAAAGTGTTTTAAAACTCAATGATATGAAGTGATTTGCTGAGATTTTATTATTTAAGTATAGCAGAGACATAGTGGTTAAAATATCATGTGGAGAAAAAAAAAACATTTTTAAATATAATAATGATGCAAAAGACAATTTGTAGAGAGACAATGACCACCAATAATCCACCAATGATGTAAAATGAAACATATTTATCCAGCAGTACAACTGTCTCAGAACAAAATTCTACTACCAAATGAATGCAGAAAAAAGCTCACTGTAGCAAGTTTATATATATATATAGGAGGAGTTTCTAGAGAAACACTGTCCATCAGATGGCCAGCAAAGCAGTTAATATCCTCAGTACTTCATTTACCCCAGAAAAAAGTTGTACTACCTGAGGAATTTAGCTAAAAATTTTAAAATTCTACACACTGGGAAATTTTACAGATATCATGTTATCTATACATTTCATCTCATAGAGAAATACTTCATCATTAAAAATCAGCATGAGTAGATCTTTAGTTTTGCTCTCAATATAGTCTATGTACACTTTTGCCATTCTGCACAAGTCAGAAAAGTAGTACATACCACATTAATTTGGAATGCAGTTTGTTTACACCACAAGACCTTTTAGACTCCAGTCACAAGGAATTCAGGCTGCAATATTACATAGCAAACTTAATAATAGCATTAAGCAGCTCACAAATATCCAGTGAACCTTAGCATTAGAGATAAGATGCCAAAATCATTTCTAAATGTTTGGCTCAGGTGGAGAGTTTTATTTTTACTCTGAAATCACATATATCTGTGTGACACATTATAGTACTGAGAATCAAACATGTTGCCACAGCTCCACAGCTCTCCTTTAGGTCAATATTTCAGACTAATGACAAAGTACTGTATAATATAATACATATCATAATATCCTGGCCTGTCTAACAGATCCTGTCATTGAGGACACACATATTATTCATATCACTTCACTTCAAAAAGTATGAAATAAAATGTTCAAAACTATATTCAGTGAAACCAAATTACTTTAATACATTAATATTTGTATATTTCACACTAAAACAGTTAAGTGCTTTCAAGCAGAAATATCATCTCTAAAACATTTCATTTAAACTGTAATTGCTTATTTTTTACTGAATTCTAAACATGAATTTGCTACTTGTGTGATTATTTTAAATAGTACGTAAATGTGGTATTTTTATCATGTGACACTTATTTTATGAAGTGAATACATGCTGCATCATTTTAGATTGTCACCTGCCTGGGTACCTGTTTAAGCTACTCAGACTTGTGCATTTTAAAATGAGTGTGATTAGCCAAGTGATGGTTTCTTAAGTAAACACACTTAAGACCACACAGTTGGTCAAGGA
>NC_056725.1:1602842766-1603077766 GCF_019279795.1 Protopterus annectens | reverse complement strand
TATCAACCCTTCTTTATGCCTCACCCATCTTTGTAAACCTAAGCAAATCAAACCTCAATAAACTTACTAGCTGCTACAATAATATAGCCAGATTTGCTACAGGTTCAGCTTATAGAACCCATCACTGCCTAAACCTTTAGTCCCTAGACTGGCTAGAACTACCCTATCAACTTCAATATAACCAACTTATAGTCATTCACAAAATTCTCTTCCAACCAAACAGTATACCCATACTGAAAAATATTATCACTCCCGACAATAACCTAAAAGCCCTCCGCTCTACCAACAGAATGCTAGTGCAAACTGCTAAAGCTCACAACTTAGCTGGTGAATCACTATTCTCCAACTATGCTGGGAAAAACTGGAACTTACTTCCTGCTGAACTTACTACTCTGTCCTCCTTAATTCAATTCAAAATATCCCTAAAGAAATACCTCAAAATGCACTGGATTTGTCCATGCCCAAACCCTGACTAACCCTACTCAAACAGAAACTATATATGAGAACCTAGCTACAAGTATAAAACTCTGATCCTTAAAATGGTCAGAATTAATTTGTCCCTCTCCTGCTGATAAGATTTGAAATATGGTTGATAGCATGTATGTTAGCCACCTTAAGGCTATGTGTTTCCCCTTTTCAGATATAATCTCTATCTCCTCCTCAACCACCTTAAGGCTAAATGTTTCCCCTTCTCAGATGTAATCTCCAACTATTTCCTCCTTACCTATTAACTTCCATCCATTTCATGTCTGTACTTCAGAAAAAACACGTAATTGTGTGTATATAGCATTAAACAAATATCTATGTTGTTATAATACAAAATATGAATTTCACTGTAATGACACTTGTTTTTGTATATTTGCAGATTTTTTCCCCGGGCTGCCGCTAAAAATGGACTTGTATCCAGCCGGACTTTCCCGGTTAACAAATGTAAAATAAAAAATAAAATAAAATAACAGGATATGTATTAGCAGGACTCCCTGAAGGATAGAAGCCTGAAAGCCAAATGAATGCCAGTATTTCATTATTGCAATCCCAATTAGTTGTCAGAACACCACAATACACACCAATATAACATAATAATATAATAATAATATATATTGTTTTTACTAGCCTAAGGAATGTTTAAGTGTAGCTAATTGGGTGTGCATGTTACGGCCGTCCACTTAGCATAGCTTTAACATTCCATAGAAGCTACAGATGAAATTTCCAAGCCACGATAGTGTAGTGGTTAGAGATGTGGCTTTACATGCAAGCATTCACAATCATAAGAAAGGCAACTTAATTTCCTATGTGAAAGTAGTGTTAAAATTATTTTAGTAAACTTAAATTATGTATCAACTTTTTTTGTCAACGAGGGCAGTGTAGCAGTTCCAAACATGAGATGTCAGTGTCGAAAAGATGTGAAACCCCTATATAAACATAAGTGCTCCATACAATATGGTCACACAAGAATATAATTTAATGAAAGCACATAGGGGGATGTCATGGAAGGTAAACGTAAAATTATAATGTGTATATAAATATTATTTTATAATATAAAATTATAAGTATAATATGCTTAAATCTGCCTTAATCACTCTGTATCCATCAGACTTTGTTCTGCCCTGCAACTCAATAGTCAGCCCTGCCCAGTCTCGAACCCGGGATGCTGTCCTCTACAATCACAGCAAAATGCCACTACCTCATCTGAGCTGTGAGAATGTGCAATGCTTTAACAAACATAACATGCATTATGGTCATTTAACATTAATGAAAAAAATTAGCAGTCCTAAGTGTCAAACCCATGTCCCTGAACACTATAGTCAGAGGAATGCACAACTACACCATCTGAGCTGTAGGAGTTAATGTTGCTTTTTCAAGCATATCATGCAATAAAGGCATACAACATTAGGGGGAAAGCTTCGTGGAATCATTCATGTGTTGTATATATATGTCTGATGAAACATATATATGAAAAAGTAGAGTCATAATATAGATATACATATATAAAAATATAAAGGAAGGTAAAAAAAAATTATATATATTTATATATATATATATATATATATATATATATATATATATATATATATATATGTATGCATGTATATAACATGCAGTGCAATTATACCTCTGAACCATCCCTCTCAACTTGTTAGTGCAAGAAACCTGTACAAAGGCTGTAAACGGGGGGATGGGCCACATATAGGGACATATTTCAAATGTTGCTGTTACAAATGAAAACATTTGCTACAGCAACGGGGTGCATTTCAGCAGACAGTTACTGAAGGATATGAGGATGGAAAATGAAATTTTATGTCATTATTTACTGACATAAATCCTTAGATCATCATCATAATTTACCCGACAAATACAAATAAATTGTGGAACTGAACATAAGTATGGGCCAAACATCCGGACATTCTGTGAAAATCTTGGCAGTGGAGAGGTATGCTCAGAACCCCTTATTGAAATTAATCTGGACCAAGCCTAACAAAGTGGGGGGACAAAGGCCTGAAAATAGGGACATATCCAAAATACATGAGTAGATAAGCTGAGAAAGTTGATGTAGTAACACTCTATGTCCTAACATATATTGACTGGAATATCACAATTCCAGGACTCAATTGCTTCTCATTAGTTAGTGACCTGAATCCCCACATCAACCCACTGATGTGTCAGGAATACACAACAGTTATGGGGAACAGACCAAAGATATTGGCCAGACAACTGGACATCCTACAAATATGTGGATATAACACAACATAAGGGAAACTACACTGAGCTACCGAGCAATGTCCAAACTACAATCAGACTGACATAACACTACCCAAGTCCAGCTCTGGAGCTGTACACATGCATTAGCAAATATAACAGGCACTACAGGGATCTAACATTAGTGGAAAACAGACACTGGTGTGAAAGTGCATACTCCCAAACAACTGCACCACAGTCACAGCAATATACCAGTAAGCAAACCTAACACTACAGTATAATGGCTGTGTGAGAAACAAAATCCCATTTGCCACTCACACATTACCCCTACATATACTCCCCCAAGTCACAGTGCAGTGGGAATCTTGAGGTGTTACTGGATATGTCACAATCTGCATGTACATACATATACAGGTGATAGAGAACCAGAAACTGTAGCAGCATGCACAGACAGATAGAAGGAGCCCATGACACTCACATGTTCCCCCCTCCCTACACAGCCCAAACAACATGTACACACTACACTGCTACACAATCCAGACAGTCTTTTAAGAATGAGCAGACATACAGAGACCTCTCAAATGTACAGTTTCCCACAGAATGTATAGGCACAGGACTCATATCTATGGCCACTTCCTTGTTACATGTCTGGGGGGGTCTATGACATCACTGGGTTGGTAGCAGGAATGAATACAATAAATAAGGATGCTACATACCTCTAAACCTCGCATGACATCTGGACAAAGCCTGACATAATTGGGGGACAGAGGCCCAAACACAGGGGTATATTGGACATATTGCTGTTATAAATGTAGATAGTTGCTGGTGTTACTGGCTTTGTTGTAACATATATTTTCTGAGGGATATGAAGTCAGTAACACCAATGGATGTTAGCATTTACTGACTGCATTCCCCAGAGTATCCTACTGATTAGCCAAGGACAACAACTGTCTGGGGAACATACCAAACATATGAGCCATGCATCTGGACAGTGTCTAGGCCTCTGGACAGAGTAGAAGTATGACCACAGTGATGTAACAGAATGGAAAACCCCTGACAGCTGCCAAACATGTCACCCAGCACCTTATGAAGGGCAGCAAGACCAACATGACACTAACCCACATAACCACTGGGCAATTACCCATGTATATTCAAATATAGCATGCACTACAGGAATGGAACTGTAGCAAAAACCAGAGAGTAGCGCAAAAATCTCCACCCAAAAACATTTGCACCACAGTCACAGCAACATACCAGTACCCAAAATGAACTCTAGAGAACGACTGTCTGAACAAACATATCCTGATTGCCAGTCACACATTACACCAATATCTACTAGCCCAATTCACAGTGTACTGGGAATCCTGAGGTGTTACATGACATTTCACAGTCAGCCCCTACAAGCATATAGACCTGATAAACCACCAGCAGCTGTAGCAGCATGCAGAGTCAGATAGGTAAAGGATGTATGGCACTCACATCTGCTACTCTCCCTACCCAGCCCAACAAACATCTGCACACAACACTGCTACACAATCTTGGCAGTCTGTTCACAATGGCCAGACATACATAACTGTCATATGTACAGATTTCAACAGAATTACCAGGATGTGGAACCATAAACCTGGCCACTGCTACATACCATGGCCAGGAGTCTACCAGGTCATTGGGATGATAACTGGAGTGCAGTTGGTAATTAATGATATACCATACCTCAGCACCTTGTAGTGCAGGTCATCTGCACAATGCATGATGTACTTGTGGGACAGGGGGCTGGAAAGGGGGATATATCACAAATAATGGTGTTACAAACTGAAACCGTAGCTGGTGTTACATGCGTTGTTGTTACATAACATCCCTGAAGGATTTGGTGTCTGGAACACCAATGGATGTCAACAGTTACTGACTACAATCCTCACATTATCCTACCAACCCCACAAAAACAGACATTGTTCAAAAAACTGACCTAGCATAACAGGCAAACATCTGGCCAGTCTGTGGACAACATGCCAGTTGAGAGGTATGTCAGAGGCATATCACTGTCAGATGTCAAGTCAACCAGTAAGTGGATGTCCAGATGAACCCTGTCAATCTAGCAACCCTTCATGTATATAACAGCACTAATGACATACAGTCTGTACCCAATTCTGGAACTTTGTTCCCCCATGTTGTTGGGCTGTCTCCACATGTCGAGTCCTGTGAGGTATTTCCACATACTGTCTGTGAAGCTGTAGCCCCCACACCTCCGTAATGTCCCCCACACAGGCAAAGAAAATGGGCAAGGTCCACATGAAGTGTGTCCCATATGTGTAAACTAGCAGCAGTGTCCAGGCTCAAACCACAATACTATCTGAGCACCTGCATAGCTTTATGGCCTCAGCAATACCAGACAGGACAACATCAACCCCCTCAAGGTAGGCTGAATGCCTGTGGTGGACATCAGCAATATACAACTACCATCATAGGTGGAAGAAAATCACAGGATGGGTCAAGAAGGAACAAGTGCCTCAGTTGAAACCATGTCACCTTGTTCTGCACAAGCAAATAAGGTCACAGGTGATGTACCCTAAGGCTGTCTTTGAGTGTAAACTGAAGACATCCACCAAGGCCAATCACTATGCCTTCCAGACGTGTGTCTGCAATTCCTCAGGCAACACACATATCTGCTCTGTAGTGGTAGTCAATAACACCACATACATATATGCCATGGATATAGGCAACTGGATGCAGACAGGTGAAGTGTAAACATCCATCCCATCCCCCCATAGGTACACATGTGCATGTACACCTCCTGTCCCCCTCCCCCCATGATCAGAAAGCAAGTCTGTAATGCCCTCACAAAGGCAAAACATAGAGGCCTCCATAGCCCTGATACCATAACTGGCTGCATCCATCATGAACACAGGCATGGGCTCTCAGACCCATTCTGCAGTGTAGTTAACCACATCCTGAGCACAAGTGTCATCCCATCTGCACAGAAGACAGACAAAAAGTTGATAGAAAACAGGGTATGCATTAGCATTAATGTTCAGAAGGATAAAAGTCTGAAACTGAAATGTATGCCATTATGTCATGGCAGCAGTCCTCAATGACATGTTCAAAAACCTCAATACTCTCCATTTAATATAGTAATATAATATTAATATCCAATAGGTGATAAATAAAATATATATAGCTCAAATCCCCAAAACCAAGATAGTGTAGTAGTCAGAGTCCCAGCTTTGCATGCAGGCATACATGGTTCTAGTAATACAACAAGCAATACAAATTTACATGGGAAAGCAGTGTTAAAAGTGCTATGTTCATATTAAATTATGTGGTAAGTTATTTTTGTCACCCAGGCTAGTGTAGCTGGTGTAAAATGGAAGTGTGAGTGCATATAACATGTGAAAACATCCATGTATACGTGTCCCATACAGTACAGTTACACCTGTTGCTACTGTAATGAAAGCACATATAGCCATGCCATGTAATGGAAATCATATACACTTACTAAATTAAGTCAGTAGTGTGGTATATTATGAGAATGAACTGTGAGCAATGGTTAGCAATGTGCAGCTATGTTTAGCAGGATTAACAACACATTTCTGTTGTCTTCACCCCTCTCTCTGGGGTTTGAGTGCCCAAATTCACCTCCAAATTCTGTACAAATGCACAGCTGTTGCTGTATAAGAAATGGACAGATATGGACCTTCCATACACCCATCCTGCACATCCGTAGCTATCTTTCATATTGTTCTTCCCTCTGCGTGCCCCTTTTCCACCACTTTCCTATCGCCCCTTTTTCTTTTCTTTTAAAGAATTAGTGCAGGTGTTAGCATGGGTAAGCACGAGTAAGAGCAATGAAATTATCAGCACAGCCAGGTCTCGAACCCAGGTCATTGTACACCATAGTCAGAGCAATGTACCACTGCATCATTTGACCTGTAGGAGTTGCTGGTACTTTTTCCAACATATGCTTATTCAACAGTATGGAAATGATTCCATAAAATCAGTCAGGTTTCATATTTATACATATACACATGTATATATGTATGAAGATGCATATATATGGACAAATATATACATAATATAAATAGTGATAGACATATAAAATATAAACACACACATATATATATATATATATATATATATATATATATATATATATATATATATATATATATATATATACCCATAACATATAGTAGAGTCATACCTCAGAACCATACCTACAACCCCTTACTGCAAGAAATCTGGCCCAAGGCTGTCCAAATGGGGGGACAATGGGACAAAACTAGTGACATATTATGTGAGTTCTGAAACTGAAATGTATGTCATCATTTACTGTCAGAAATCCTCAGATCATCACAGTGATTTACCAGGGATATGCAAATAATGCATCTGTGGAACAGACCAGAAATATGAGCAATAAACCTGGCCATACTGCCAGAATCCAGACAGTCCCGAGGTAGGCTCAGAACCCCTTAGTACAATGTACCTGGGCCAGGCCTGACAAACTGAGGGAAGAAAGCCATGGAAATAGAGAAATATCTGAAATACTGGAGTAGATAAGCTGACACAGTTGCTGAGGTAACACCCTCATGTCTGTCCTAACATATATTGACTGAAATAGCACAAGTCCAACACTCAATTATTTCCCACTAGTTAGTGGCTGAAATCCCCACATCAGCCCACTGATGTGTCAGAAATACACAACACTTATAGGGGCCAGGCAACACTACATCCTACAAATATCTGGACATAACATCACATTATGGGAACTACACTCAGATGCTAAGCATGTCACCAAGCACTGTCCAAACTACAGTCAGACTGTCCCAACACTAACCCAAATCTACTAGGGGGAATTACACATGTACTGGCAAATATATCAGGCACTTACAGGGATGTTACAGGACTGAAAAACAGACACCAGTGTGAAAGTGCATACCCACAACCAATTCAACCAGTCACAGTGACATACCAGTAAGCCAAAGGAACAGTGCATTATAAGGACTGTGTAAACAAAAACTTCTCAACATGTTTGCCACTTACACACTACCCCTACATATACTGGCCCAGTTCACAGTGTACTATGATGCCTGACCATGGTGTGGGACATGTCTCAATCTGCCCCTACAAACATATACAGCTGATGGACCACCAGAAACAGGAGCAGCATGCACAGGCAGATAGAAAAGGAACCATAATACATACATCCATGCCCCTCCAGTTGTGGCTGCTATCCCAGTAGGCCACCCCATTCCCGTGCATGCATGCAGCATTACCATAGATATGCTACCAGAACATACTATTCCATTCATTTATTGTTATGAAGACTGACTTACCTTGTGCTTGCAGCAGTTTTGAGGCCAGTGCTTGAGGGATGCCTATGTTGGATGCTGTGTGTGTGAGTCAGAGATAGGTGTCAGTCCATGGTATCCCTACAGTGTCAGTGTGTGTGCTATGCATTGCCTTTTTGCCAAGGCATGAGCATACTGGGCATGCCTCCATCTGCCTAGGGGAGTAGTCTCAGGGAGCTCCACCTGTGAGTCCCTCTGTGCCTGTGGTGATCTTGGCAATTGTGGTGGGCTGTGTGGCCCTTCCCCGTGCTGTTCCTGCTGCAGCTGTTTTTACTGGATCGTATTGTGTAGCATGGCAGATACTATGAACATGTATGCACATGTAGCTGGAGAGTACTGCAGGGGTCCACCAGATATGTCAAGGCAGCGGAACCATGACTTCAGCATCCCACACACATGCTCTATAATGATCTTGGTTTGTGCGTGTGCCTCATTATGGCATTCTTGTGTGGGTGCGTGTGCATTTCTGATGCATGTCATCATCCACGGCTGCAGTGCATAGCCAGCATCCCCCACAAGATGGCCATACAAGATGACCCCGCTGGCAAATGTCTGGTACAGCTCAGACTAATGCCAGATGTGGGAGTCATGATAACGTCCAGGGCTGCCAGCACACACATTCGTGATAATGCCCTGGGCATTGCACATGACCTGGCAGTTGGAGGGGAAGCCCTTGCAGTTTATGTAGACCCTACCCTGTTCACTGGGTGGTGCTTTGATGTGGATGTGTGTACAGTCTATGGCACCCAGTACCTCTGGGTATTCTGCTACATGGTGGAAGAGATGCATATTGCTGGTCCTCTCCTCACGGGTGTTGGGGAAGTAAATGTGCTCACTGCCATGTGTTAGCATGGTTTTCAGAAAGTGGAGGAGTACCCTGGATGCAAATGCCTGTGAGACCCCTCATGATGTCCCCAGTAGGTCTTTGGAAAGTACCTGTAGCTAGAATGCTTAAGGCTACACATACCTTGGTATCCACTGGGATGGGTTCCCCTCTGTTGGTTCTAGCTCTGAGTTGAGACTGGCACAGCTCGGTGATTTGATGAAGAATGTCTCTGTCCACCACGTAGAGCTCTACTATCTCCAGATCATGTAGCCCTTGGTAAGTTACCCTGGGTCTGAACACTCTCCTCCTCCTTGGTCTGTGGCAGTTGTCAGCATTTTCCTCCTCTCTGCTGTCAGCCACTAGCACATACTGATGGATCAAAGCAATGGCAGCCTCTAACATTTTTCCAGTTAAAATTCCCCTGCATGTATACACCAATGGTGCAGAGTTTGTTAGAAAAAACAGACTGTAAGGTGTTTCCATACTTTATACTGTTGTGCTCCAGATGCTGCCTGTATGAATGGCTGACTATGATACATTCCAGCTGCCAGCTATATTACTCATGGCTTTGATTTGGCCACCGTGAGTGTTAGTGGTACTAATGGTAATTTGTGTATGATTGCCTTTATTCTTTTTAAGTTATTTTTACTCATATCTTCTCCTATTTTCAGCTATGCAGCCACCTGCCAGCTGTTTTAATGTGTGCTTTGAATGGCCCATTGTGAGTTTCAAGAGTCCCATATTAGTGATCTTCACTACATTACTCCTTTATTGTGCTGTTGCCTTTATTTTTTATTTATTTTTTGTTACATCTTCTCCCATTTTCAGCTATGCAGCCACCTGCCAGCTGTATTACTGAGTGCTTTCTATGGCCCATTGTGAGTTGCAGAATCCCATATTACTGATTTGTACTGCATTTCCCTTGTTTTACTGTTTTCTTTTTTTTCCTATATCCTTCCTGTTTAAGCCCCAGGGTGCACTGCACAAACTCATTTAGCTAGTGCAAACACTGCTAAGAAGAAAAGGCCCTCCCCTGGATGCAAACATGCTTACTGTTTCTGTGCTTAGCTAAGTACAGCTAAGCTATCTGGGACACACACCCTCACTTAGCTGTGCTTAACTAAGCACAAATCCAGGCAACAGAGCTCCAATGTGCTTTCAGCAAGCATGACACACACCCTTTTCATGTTAGTTGCTCCTCCTGCCTTCACAATGGTGTTAGAGCAGCTACACAGTTAAGTGCAGTGTGACACTTAAAAGAATTTTGTGATTCAGTATAAGTCCCCTCATTAACATACCCCACTGTCATAATCTGTAGTTACTACACTACACAAGAGCCTTACCCCTTATCAACCACTGTTCCCTACCATTGTTTTGATTCCACTTGCCATATAGTATAATGCCAAAATGCAGGTTTCCCTTAAAATTGACTTTTCCTTTTTTTTTTTGTTTTCCCCATGATCTCGTTTGCGCAGTGCTGCCCTTTGCTTCCACGGCCAACATCGGCCATAAAAAAATAAACTTTTATTTTTATGCAGACTAAAGAGTTTTCCATGGTAATGGCTATATATTTGTCCATTGGCATGCCTAAAGATTAGGGTACATGCTTTTATTGGAGCTGTCATGACTCCGTTTTCATTTTTGCCTAAATGTATTCGGCAAGTATTCGAATACATTTCTGCACTTTACACTGTTCCTGCATGGTTACCTGCCTGCTTCCTGGATCACTAATTCACCTCATTTGCATGGATTTCACCAGCAAATGAGGTAATTAGCATCCTGCATGGGTTTCCATGCAGGGACAGTGTCGGCTCACTTGTGCACATCAAAACGGCACGTTCCTGGATTGCTCAGCAGCCATATTCCTTGCAGGAGTGGCTACACTGCTCCTGCATGGAAAAAAAATATTTTTGAATTCCACAGATACTTTTTTTACCTTGAGATGAAGACATTCTATATGTCAGAAATGTGTGAACTCATCTGCATTAGGAAAGTGAATACTAATGACTGGAGAAAAAAAAGCAATGCAATATACTATGATGACAACAGAAGCTGTAGAGAAAATGTCTCTCTGGATTAAAATTCAAACTGTTAAAACAATTTCATTTATCACTTACTTTAAGATGTATTTCTCCTATGTATCCTTCCTTTGCTTATATATATCTAAATGTATGGGTAATTGGAACAGGAGAAAATATGTGCTTTTCTTTTTTAAAAAATATTACACCACCTTGTTACTGGTGTTTCAAACTGACCCATAACTAATGTTTTAGTACCATTTTCATGACAAGTTGCATTATTGTTTTAGAATACTGGAAGTTGTACTGCTGCATTAACCAACTTTTTTTCTGAGTTAGTTTTCATATTTTATATGAAGGTAAGATATATTCTCCTTACAATGGTTAAGAAAGGAGTTGTTTTTTTTTTAACCGTCAGAGCTGCAAATGTTGTTGGTTATTTTGTGTTTTTATCATCCAAGTTACACTGCAGATTGACTTGATGAGAGAAATGATATATTCCTGTATATTTCTCATTGAGAATTAAAGGATCAGTTTGGGTCAATAACGGAGACTCAGTCATTCAGCACACACATATACATTTTTGCCAAAACGGCCCTTGAAAATCACACCTTGGCCACAGAGGCCACATACAAAGTATTTCTTGACAATCTTGAATATTTTGCTAGCCACAGGGGTTACAGAAAAGATTTGGTATTGTTATAACTTAATTCTTCAGTGAAAAAATAGGTCAGGAACAGAGACACATTTTTTGAAAATGTAACTATGTTTTGTGAATCTTTCAAAAGGTACAGTATGTTAGTTTATACAAACTCCAGAAACACTGTAGCTGTTAATCAGTCTATGCAGGCTTGGGGCTGAAATCTATGAAGTATTTTTGATATTATTTTGATAACTTAGAAGTATCACATTATAATTATTTTAATCCCATTTATTTATGCGTACACTTTTGGACAGTAACACTATAGAATAACCAAGCTTAAAATACAATGACGTGGCAATCATGTTATATACGAATCAGAATATAATCCCAAAAATGTGTAACCAGTATAAGCAAAACCAAACTAAAAAAATACAGGTTCCCCAATGGTCAATAAAGGCTTGAAAAAGTAAAGTACACAACTCCAATCTTTAGCGTACCAACACTTTATTCAACGCTTTCATCTGAACAGACTTCATCAGAAAACTAAAACAGTTAATGTGCTAAAGCCACTCCTTATATATTTCCTTTCAATACAATAAAACAATTAACCAATACAATTTTTAAAACTTTTTAAAAACACAGTACTCAGAAATAATTTTGTAACCTTCAGTTTTCTATATTTTAAAAAACATTTTATGTTGATAGATTAATTTATACCAAGTGGTTTGTCTGCCTGTAACTTAATTTGCCATAATGTCTCTTTTTTCTCAAGATAATTCTTAAAATCACTACCCCTTTGATCTAACCTCTCAACTTTTAATATATAAAGTAAAACCTTTTTATGATTTCTACACTCTAAGGAATGTTTGAATAATGCATTTTTTGTGTCTTTGGTTCTGATATTATAAATGTGTTCCCTAATTCTTTCCATAACGATACGTGTTGTCATGCCGATGTAAAAAGCATTGCATCCACTGCATACACTAATGTAAATCACCCCTCTAGTTTTACAAGACAAATGTCCCGGTACTTTAAAGGTTTCATTAATATGACTCAACATGATGTATGGGCCTTCTGAGATGTACCTACAAAAACTGCAGTGCCCTCATTTATACATTTCCTGTGCTTTCACAGTCTCAATAGCTTCCATTTGGCTCTTACTATTGTCTTTCTGCAATAAACATTTTATATTATAAGAATTACAATGGAGAATGTTCAGTTTATCACCTAATGCCTCAATGAAATCACCATTTCCTTCCAAAATTTTCCAATCACATTGTATAATGTTTCTAATCTCATTACTATCACAGGTCATATCCAATGTATATACTATAGCTGGCTTCCCAGGTGTACAATGTTTTCTATTTGAGTGTTGAAAGAAAATGGTACACTTAGAATAGGAGAATATAATTCAGATCTTTTTGACAAAATTTCTCTACTCAAATTATCCAAATACTCTCTATCATATCCTCTATTCTCAAATAAGTTAGTTATTAACTCAAATTCCCTTCTAACACCCTCTTCACTAGTAGTCCTACGACTTGCTCGAATATATTGTCCTTTAGGTATATTCTTCTTAATATATAAAGGATGATTACTCTTGTAATGTAAATTATCCATTGATGAAAGTCTTCTTTCTGTATATCTCACTTTTGAATTCTCCAGCTACATTATCCCATGTTAATTTGACATCCAAGAAAATGATTATGTGGCCAACATGCCCCTTTGTCAATTTAATGACTGTTGTTTGTTCATTTAATTTGAAGATTAACAAATCTACCTCTTTTTTAGTTCCCCTAAAATAAAAAAATAGATTGTCCCACCATGCCATAACTATGTTGGCATATGAAGAAGCTGCCGATGACCCCATGGCTACCCCTCTTTTTTGTTTGTAATATTTCCCATTAAATATAAAAAAGTTGTCATTTAGCAATTCTTCTATCATGCTACACAAAAAATTAAATTTTTGACACCCCACACCACCTATGAGTGATATTGGGTTATTACATGTTATATTGGCCTCTCTGACTGACATTAAAAAGACCTTGAAGGTGCTGGTGACTACAAAGGTTCAGGAAGATGAGGCACCTAGTAGTTCAGATGAAGTGAGGACCACAGTGATTGATATGTCTAGCCAAACAGTGTCTGCAGTGAATGAAAGGACCTGTGAAAATTCCCAGAATCAAATTCACTATAATGACATCTCTTCTGTACTTAGTAACACATTTGACCCTTTTGGTGGAGCAGATTATAGAGTCACGAGAGTTAGGACAGAAGAATATGTCAATAAGTGTGAGAAATTACACAGGTTGCTAAAAAAAATACAGATCTCTCGACTTAGAATGCAGATTGAGAGATGTATAGAATTGATGATAGTACCAAATGGACTGAGGGTTTTTTAATGTCCCAACAGCATTGCAGTAAATGAGTCATTTTTTGATGAGCTGAAAAAAATATTTAATGATGCTGGGTTAAGGTTTTTTCAGTTGTTGATAGAAAATAATTAAAGGAAAATGGATTCAGTAAATGAAGATATTTTGGTATTAGACAAGGAAGTATCTACTTTATCTACGCAATTTGAATGTGAAGTTATGTATGAACAAATGCTGAAATAAGTAGAAAAACATGAGAACGAGGTGATCACCCGTAAACATAATAAGCTGTTAAGGGATGTGACAGCTTATGAAAACAACATGGCTTTTGACTTTTCTGACTAATAGTAATAATAATAAAAAATTCAGTACAACAAGGGAATAATTGCAAGTCTACCTTTAAAACAACTTGGACTAGTGTAGTGAAGGACAGCTCATTCTGCCAATCCAATAGTAAGGCTATGTTGACGAAATTTTTTCCAGCGGAGGTTACAAATAATGCATCCTTACATAGAGGCAGTGATTCTGAAGTGAGAGAAGGAGAAGTGGAAAGGACAGTAGGACTGGAAAGTGACGGTTCAAATGTTTCTAACATGAATTTGATAAAAAGTGGAACTATCACTAGACCAAAGGTTTGTTTAAACAGCAGAATGGTAAAGACGAGGTCAGTGAGAACGAGGGAACAACAAACCTCAGATTTGTCAACAGATGAACAGTAAGTCACTATTGTCAGGACTTTAATATTATTAACTTAAGTGGCACAGTTTTAACTGATGAACAACAGAATGTTTTAAGGTATGGTCTTAGTTTTGTGCCTACTAGGAAGGCAGACTTTTCTAGGACTGTTCTTGATATTAAGAAATTTACTCGTAAAATAAATTTAGAGTATTTATTGAGATATGTAAAGAAATGTGAAAATAAGTTCATAAAACCCTCTTGTTTCATTTTTGCTTTTTTTTGTATAAACAGTATGCCTTATTTTCATTGGGAATCTAATTTTCATTTAAATATGTAATTATTTGCATATGCTGTGTACAACAGTACATCTACTATATTTTGGCTGTGCTACTTGTGTCTCTGAGTTACCTCATTTTTGTGCATTTCTACATCCTATGTTGCTTTGCATAGCTCTTTACCATGCCTGTGATCCTGGACTCTAGGGTGCAATGGTGATAGACCTCCCAGTAATTCCCCACCTTATACACATATAATGGAGTTTTATTCTCACTAGGCTGGCAATGCTAAAACTTCACGTGACAAAATAAGAAGAAACAGATGGAAAGAGTTACATGTGTTATGGCTCATTCAATGGATATTTCAAGTGACAGCTTAAGTTTGATGAAAGCATACATTGTTAGTGTTTTTATTCATATTTGTCTTGTTACTAGGTGTCAGATTTTGCAGCATCTTGGATTAAAAACAAGATATGCTTCATACTGCCTATCAGTGGTCATTCTCTGTCCAAGGTGAAGTGACCTTGTAGTGAAAATAATAAATTGGGAGGGGTGTGAGAGGCAGGGGTTTTGATTTCCCTGCAAAAATCAATGTTTTCATTAAATTGCATATTGTTCGTGAGCTTCGGTGCCTGTGAAATTGATTTTTAAGTAATTATAGTCAAGTAACGTGCAATTTTATGCTAAGGTCTTGTGCTCTAAACTTTTGTAGCTCAAGGGAAAGAGTACAATTCTTTAGTAAAAGTTTAAAGGCTCAATTACCTGAAGTAGACAGAATATATATAAATATATTTTTTTCAGTTTTCTTTTTACTCAATTGTGCAACCTTAGAATTGGTGAGTACTGGGGTGATCGCATAAGTGAGAAAATTGTGTTCTTTGAGTTTTGTGCACTTTTTGATTAATGGCATACTCTGCAAGCATTTTATTGGATTTAGCCATTAAATTTACAGCATTCTGTGTCCTGAGGAAGTTTCACTATTTTATTTATGAAACCCATGCAGACTCTGCACGGAAGGCAACCCAGCTGCATATAATTACCCTAAAAATGGTTAAGCATAAAGAAATATGAAAAATCTTTTTACCATATCCACACTTGTAGATATTTTTTCATAATTTTCAATTTATAAATATTTATTATTGCTTCCTGACCCTCATAGCAAGAGGTTCTCTGGTTCGATCCTTGGCTGCGGTGTCTTCTGTGCAGAGTCTGCATGCCCTCCCTGTGGTCACGTGGGGTTCCTCCAGGTGCTCCAATTTTCTCCCACATCCCGAAGGCATGCTGTAGGTGGATTGGACATTCTAAATTGGCCCTAGACGTGAGTGCATGCATGTGTGTACCTTATGCGGAAGGTTGGGTGCCGGGCTGGCAACTCGACACCGTAGAACACCACTGCCAATCATGAGCAGACAGGTGATCCACTGTGGCGACCCCTAGCCAGGAAAAGCCGAAAGAAGAAGAAGATTATTACTCTCTGCATCACCAACTGCTGTGACAATATAAGCAATTAGCATGACTCAATCATATTTCCACTTCCACCTGAAGAGAAACAATGCACACACTGCACTCACGAAAGATCTAAACATAAGCCACCTGGCATAAACTCATAACAGCTAGATGAAACAAGCTAAGAAATTCAACCAAAGTAGAACTATATATACAACCCAAATGGCCTTTAACCTACAACCCATCTCCACCTCCTACATTCTGAAACCTCCAACTATAGGCCCGCTGTGTCCATAAACAAATTACCTACCTCATACATAACAACCTCCTATCAAATACCCAACATGGCTATCACAGCACAACCACAGCTCTTCTCTCCTTTGTAGACTCAGTCAACCACAATCGCAATAATAAACTAATATCCTCTGCACTCTTTCTGATATGGTCAACCACCAACTACTGCTTCAGGCACTGGAAACCTTACATCTTAGTAAACTAACCATAAGTTGGTTTAATGCCTATCTCTAGCAGAAAACAGGCGTTCAGTGGCAAAACAGCCTATCAGACCTACTCCCAACTAATATTGGTGTCCCCAAGGATCTATCCTTGGTCCCTTCTTTTCTCCATTTTCATAAATGGCCTACACTCAATTATTCCCAAAGCCACCTGTATTCAATCGCAGATGACTCCACCCTGATTTGCTCAAGCCACAACCCAAAACTGCTTCTCTACTGTCGAAAAATGGTTCTCGGAACTTAAACTCTTACTTAACCCTACCAAAACCAAATTACTTCTCTTTTTCCCCACTTCAGTGACTGCTCAAACTATAGAACCCCTCAACACCAACAATCCCACTTTCCATGTGTCCTCCAACAATGGGACCATCATCTACATCCAATACCAAACTACTAGATATACATGTAAACTTAACTATTAAATCGGTTAACAAAAACTTGGGTCAATGTATAGAATAAAGGCCACACCAAACTGACTATTGCCCGAACCCACCTACTCTCCACACTCCTCTATGCCTCCCCGATATTCTCCTTCCTAAACAAGAAAGAGCTTAATAAACTAACAACTACCTATAATCACATAGCCAGATTTATAAAACAGGAACACGCACTATCTCATCACTGCCTAAAATTTAAGGTCTCTCAATGGCTGGAACTGCCCAACTTACTCAAATTCAACCAGCTAACTGAGGCTTTTAAAATTATTAACCATCCAGATAAAACTCCTCACTGAACAAAAAACCTTAACTCCCTCAGGTCTTCCAAAAGTCTACAAGTAAGGACCATTAAATCTAACAATGCTGGTGGTGATGCACTATATGCCAATTCCAGTGGCAAATCCTGTACCAAACAACCTAAGACTTATGCCCTCTCAGCACCAATTTAAATTACATCTTAGAGCATACTTGAAATCCAAATGGTTATGCCCTTGCTCCAGTCCAGACTAATAAGCTATTGTCCACATAGGCTTCTCTCAGCCTCCACCTAACCCAAAACCAAAGAACACTCTATTTAGCCCTGCTTGTCTGGCTGTTCAAATCTGTACCGTTAAATCACTTAATAATTCTTGCTTCTCTTTATCGGTCTTTAAGCATCAATGTATTTAATTGTACTCACTTGTTATAGGTTTATCATTGTATTTGTATTAACCAGTATTAACTAACAACATTATTGTATTTGTTAATCTAACTATGACCTGGCCTCCACTGAAAATGGACATGTATCCAGTTGGACTAGCCCGGTCAACAAATGTAAAATAAAAAAAATAAATAAAATAAAATGTAACAAATTTTAATGGAAAAAAGTAATAAAAATACCAGACTGCATCCAGCCAAATAGGAAATGACATTACTGACAAAACAGACTTTGATTCTAAATGTCTGCAGTGTGCAAGACTAAATGTACTAAAATAAGAAAACTATAAAATTAACATATTAAAATATAACCTTTACTGCACTTCTAAAAAAATACCACAGACTTATCTCACACTATCAAAAAAAGATAAACAAAATATATCTTGCTAATAAAAGATCACCGATGATATAACTTGTTCATGAATAATAACATAACTTACATACAGATAGCTTAAAAAATTGGGGCAAAAGATTTAAATGGACGGGAGACAATAATGCAAAGAAAAATAAAGGAATGGGAATAGCTAAACTTCTCATGTACCAACTCCTTTGCTCAATGCTTTCTGGAATTCATAAATTCCAATGCCCTGGATCAACTTATCCACACCCCCACCAGGGGCAACAATATTCTAGACCTGGTCATTACCAACATGAGTAACTGGTGTTCCACACCTGAAGTCAACTCCTCGTTGGTCAGATCTGACCATAAGCTAATCACCCTAGATATCCACATCCCGCCCCCACGCTTATTAAGGAAACCACGTTAAAATATTTCTCCAAAACCAACTTCATGCTTCTTAAGACAAAAGTGGCTAACTTCATGACACCCATGCAGATGGACAATACAGTTACGACTGCTGAATCCTACACAAATGCACTCTATAAGCACTTACACGAGTGCATGGATCGTGCTATCCCAAAGAGAACCAAGATGTTATCCTCCAAAAAAGGAAGACAATCTGGTGGTCCCCTGCCATAAACAAACTCTGCAACAGAAGGAAGAAACTGTTGCAAAACAGAGTAAAATCCCATGAGTGGAAGAGCTCCCTGGTCAGCCTCAGTAAGAAGCTGAGATCCCTTATAAGATCCTCCAAAGCTAACTACGAAAACAAAATCTCCACTGATTCTATGGACAACCACAAAGCATTATATAGCTATGTCAGGAATCTCAATGGCAACACTCAGATCTGCTCTGAGTTACAGCACAACGGCATGAAAATTACAGAACCAACTGATATTGCCAACATCCTGACAGACAGGCTTAATGCTAACTTTACCCCATCTATCACCCCCTAAAGGACCCATATCTATACAGGAAGAATGCAGGTAAGCTGCAGTCGCTAAAGCCGAAAACACATTATCCATGGAACTGGACAATATCCCAGGCTGCATTTTACAACACGAACTTCAGAATGAACTGGCTCCCCACATAAGCACCATGTTCAGTCATAGCCTCACGCCAGGCTTTGTGCCCACTGAATGGCACACAGCAACAGTTATCCCACTCCACAAAGGGGGAGCCACCACTGATCTCAAGAACTATCACCCTATTACGCTGACAAGCCTGGTCTGCAAGACCATGAAACATATCATCATGGAACTCATAAACAAAGACATTGGTAACCTCCAAACTCTGGACCCCACCCAGTTCGAGTTTGTGAAAGGCAGATCATGTCTCCTGAACCTGACTGACTTCTTTGAGGCAGTCACCAAAGCCATAGATGAGTGTAAGGTGGTTCACACAGCCTATCTTGACCTCGCCAAGGCTTTTGACACCATCCCCCATTCTGGAATTAAAGCTAAACTCACTAAACTAGGTACAAATCCCTATGTCATAAGATGGGTTGCCAAATGGGTCACTGACAGAACCCACACTGTAAAAGTTGCAGACTCCAAATCTGATGTCAAACCAGTGACAAGTGGAGTACTACAGGGTTCAGTCCTGGGACCTCTACTGTTTGGTATCTACTTCTCTGAAGCACAGGCTAACACAGAAGGCCTTTGGCTAATGAAGTTCGCAGATGACTGCAAACTAGGAGCCATAGTCACATCCCCAAATGATGTGGACATCCTACAGAAGGGCCTCACTGAGACAGATGCATGGCGTCAGAGCCATGGCCTCAAGCTCAGTGCCAAAAAGTGCATTGTCATCCCTTTGGTAAAATCTCTGTACCCATGAACTACCACATAGGCGGCAGTCTACTTAACACTGAATGTGTGATAAGAGACCTTGAGACCCAGGTGGACAGTAGTCTTTCCTTTGATAATCACATCACCACAGTAGTTAGGAAATCCTTCTACATGGCACACCTCATCACAAAAGGGTTCTCATCCAGGAAAAAAGGTCATTGTTCCCCTCTACTCTACACTCATTAGACCCATTATAGAGTACAATGTCCCTTTTGGAATGTACCTCACAAGACATCTGCAGCAGCTGGAAAGGCCACAGAAGTACCTCACAAAGAAGATTACTGGCCTCAAACAGATGTCCAAAGACATGCATTTCTGGATTTCTCCGGGCCCGCCTGAAAACAGGCTCTGTGGAACCTAGTCGGACATTCCCGGTCAACAAATGATAAATAAATAAATAAATAAAATAAATAAATGTCCTACACTGACTGTCACAAACAGCTCCAGCTTTAATCCATAGCATAAGACCGACCCAGGCAAGACCCCCCGCCCCCCCTTCAGCCAAGCTTTTCTTCTCTGAACGCTCTACCACCTAACATCCTACACATAACCAATTACTCCTACCTCCAAAAGTCACTTTTTCTACATCTAGCATCTAAACATCTAATTGGAATGTTTGTTGCTTGCACCCATATAACTAACTGCCCTTTAAATTTTATAACTCCATATATTCACCTATTCTGTGTGTATGTGTGTTCATTCATGTGTATGTGTGTATTGTATTCGTTCCTTCAATTATTGTACTGCTGCTTGTGTACTGCTTAAAAATATGTGTTATGTTTGCTAGTCCACTGTATGTATCTAGAAAATCAAATGTTAATATATATATCTTTTTTTTTTTTTTTGGAGCAATGTTAATGTATTTCTATTTTCTGTTTTTGGAGCTTTTCTCCCCAGGACTCCATTGAAAACGGGTTCTTCATGGCCCAATGGACTATCCTGGCAAACCAACTGCAATAAATAAATAAATAAATAAATAAATAAAATATCGCCTACTCTGAGGTGATCTCTGCCTAATATATAAAGCTATGTCAAACCCAGAGCTGTTGGACATGGTACACCTAAAGAAATCCCAATCCCTCTGAGCTACATGCTCTAGGGACCTAAACCTTGTCACCACAATAAACAGGACATGCTGGAGGGATAGATTCCTATCCCAGAGACTTCCCTTACTCTGGAAAAAGTGACCCATCCATATTAAGCAAAGTTCCCCATTAGCACTCTTCAAGAAAAATCTTCATGAGTGGATGGGAAATAGGAAATAAACCCCGGGGATCACTTCTGTGGCTCTGCTCGACAGGGACACAGGAAAATAACTTTCTTGGGTGGCGTAAGCCAGGAAACCTTGTTGGCTAGGCACTTAGGGCCTTGGGCTGATAGCCTAGTACCTCCCTATGAACTAGTACACATGGGGTCTGCTTGGTGTAATACATAAACTAACCTGTGCTGTCAGATTACAGACTCAGTTCATGACTTGACTTTAAATCTATAATGTAAGATATTTCCTGTAACTTTCTGAAACAAATTTAGTCTGGATTGAGGTAGCTGGGAATGGTTATAAATAGATAATTTCACTTTCCAGGTTAACGTATACATGAAAATAAATAGACAATGTGCTAAAGACATTAGGGATTTAGGAATTTGTTATGGAATGGTAGATCCTCTAAATTTTACTTTGGAGACAGTTTTTGGAAAATACATAAGAGATTACAAAGGTGAAGAAGCAAATGAAAATGACTTAAAAGGGATATGTGAGATGTACTTTATACAGTTTTAGTCTCAATCTATTTGTCTTTAAGCCAGACATATTTTCATTAAATAATATTAAAAAACACATACAGTGTTTCAGAGCAATATAAGGTATTAAACTTACCCCGGGATTAATGAAGCTCGGTGCAAGGATGGCTTTAGCCTTGCGCTGAGCGC
Organism: Protopterus annectens; assembly: GCF_019279795.1. Classification (NCBI taxonomy): domain Eukaryota; kingdom Metazoa; phylum Chordata; order Ceratodontiformes; family Protopteridae; genus Protopterus; species Protopterus annectens. The sequence goes on along the minus strand of NC_056725.1, from coordinate 1,603,055,702 downwards.
CCTCTTTACAGATGGTGCAGCAGCCACCATATGAATATATATGAGGGCACACTGCTGCACCCTCGACATGCACAGGAAACATTTGAGAGTGCAGGGGGGCATGTTTAAGTGCTCTACGGAGGCTTAAACTTGCCCCCACAGTTGCACAACCTACAATGCTTACTATTAAAGCCCGCCTCTAATAGTAAGCAATTAATTCAGTGTCAGTGGATACTGAAATGTATGCTAAGCATACAAGAGTGTCCATGAACACTGAAATAAAATCAAAGTAGTAAACACACAAGCACATAGTGGAATGTTGAGCCCCTGCCCCCAGAATTATCACAATTAGATTCCTCGTGTCCCTATTTTACATTTGTATTGCTTCATTATCGAAAGTGTAAGTGAAGCGCAGTGTGTTTGCATGTTGCTGCCCTCTGCTTAGCATAGCTTACACATCAAAATCATCCAAATAGAAAAAAACATGCCAAATCAGCATTAACTTCAATAGTGAAGTGGTTAGAGCATCTGCCTAATGAGCAGGCATTCATGGTTTGAGTCCCACTATAGCACAAATCATTTTCCATGTGGAATGTGTATATGAACATATTTATTCATCTATTTGCTGTATAACCTACATAATAACATGTAAATGTGAACTGGAGTACTACATGAAATGTTTAACTAATGTCATTTAATCAAAGTGGTAGTGTCATAATGAATAAGGCACTAGTAAGCAGGTGTAAGCACAAATAAGCAGTAGTAAACATATATAAGTTCTAGTAAGCAAGTCTACGTGCATTTGCGTGGGTGTAAGCAGTGCCCACACACATTAAGCATAGTAGAAGCTAACTGAATTTAAGAAACTGTAATCGGAAGATAGCAGAGCTTACCATCGCGCAAACACACACACACACCCCGCCTACAACTGCTTAAAAATGCTTTAATCACTTTGTATGCTCTGGCTCTTGTTCTGCCCAGCAACAAAATAAATGGCCTCTGCAAAGGTCAAACCCAGGACCCTACACACCACAGCGAATGTGATTTATCACTAAGCCATGGCAGGTATACATAAATCTGATGTTATCACAAACATATCGTCCAGCACAGTCATGCAACAGCATAGGAAATGTATATAATTATGTAGACATATGTGCATGTGTATGTACAGATATATAATACATCTATATATCTATGAAGAATGAACACTGTGACAATAAAGCATACAAAAAGAATGAGAAGGAAATCAACAGCAATTCCAGAATTATGTAGTGCTGTCAGCTTATGTCATATCAAGCAGGGCAGGGGTGAGCAAATCACTGCTACTCAAACCATAGGCAGAATACTACCAGTGGGAGTAACATTGTCGACCTGCTAAGTCTACTTTACAAACAATTGCAGGGTAGTCCCTGGTAGGACTACCCAAAAATTGCTAGGTTGTGTGGACTTCCGACCATTACACAAGCAAGGGCAGGTATGTTCAAGGACCAAATGGTGGGAGAGCCTGATGATACATGGGTTGGAACAACATACGTGTAGGGTCCCTAACGTGGGGAGAGGGCAATGTGTGGAGGTGTGTTATGGCTGTGATAGCAACTGGAGAATGGATGGTTTGCATGTATGTTGAACTCAGGTGGGGTGTAGGAACCATGGGTATGAGATTATGGATCCAGGCATGTCAGGGTTGGATGGACTGGTTCTAACTGGACCGCCCCATGGAGGTCAGCGAGTTCGTTATAACTAAATATGCATACACACATGCATACATCTATATGTAGAAGTACATTCCCTGTAACACATTAATTCCTTTTGCAGACATAAATAACATGAAAGTGCCCCTACAAACCTTGACAGCAGATTGAATAATAGGGTGTGCATAAGAGGGAAGGGATGAATCTGCAAAAAGTAGAAGTGTGTACTTTGTCTGAAGTGAGTGCTGTTCCCAAAAAAATAAAATGTGAGGACTTTCTCACTATGAAATAGTGAAATCATTCCTGTGATCTGCCTGCTACGGCAACGCCAATCCCTAAACCAGTCCTATTTGTAATATAATTTTGCAGAACTCATACATTATTAGCTTACATGTGTAAAATGTGCATTACCACATAGTCATAGTTGTTAATTTATTGTAGTGTCTTGTTAACGGGAGTAATGATGTAATGAAGTATAGAGTATAATCTTGAAATAAAGACATGTGTGTCCCAGGTGGGACAACCCAAAAATTGTAAATAGTGTCCTATTGGTCACTCATTTCACCAATGTTTGCGGACTAAAAGGTTGGGATGTCTGAGGATACGTGGAGTGAGTCAACCCATGAGATGGGTCTACAGGAGTAGGGAGTGGCCAATGTTTAGTGGTGTGGATACACCATGTGTCCAACTGAAGAATGGATGACTGCTGTGTCAGTGAAGTGTTGGAGTGGGTGTATGGGGAACTAGAATCCATGGGTGCATAGGTATATATGCAAATGAAACAGCACAGCAATAGTGTAGTGGTTATAGCATCCACCTATCAAACAGACATTCCCGTTTAGAATCCCACTTCAGTGCATACCATTTTCCACTGGTAATCTGTATATCTGTATATGAACATATTTTGACATCTGTCTGCTGTATAACTTGCATAATAACAATTAAAAGTGAACTGGAGTGAAGTGTCAGTGTCATAATGAATAAGGCACTAGTAAGCATGTGCAAGCATAAATAAGCAGTAGTAAGCATATATAAGCACCAGTAAGTGTGTTTAAGTGCATTTGTGGGGTTATGCATTGTCTACACAGATCAAGTAAAGTAGAAGCTAACTGCATGTAAGGAACTGTAACCGGAGGTTAGCCTTGCTTAGCTCCATGCAGACCCATGCACACCTGCTCACAACTGCTTTAAAGTGCCTTAATCACTCTGTACCCAACTGCTCGTGTTCTGCCCACAACAAAATAAACAGCCTCTGCAAGGCAAGAACTCAGGTCCCTGTACATCACAGTCACAGTAGGTAACCACTACACCATGATAGCAATACATATAAAGGAGGTATAAGAAAACTAATCCTCACCACAGGGAAATCAAATCAAACATGTGAACTGAATCTATATACAGTGTAATGTTCTATAACCCGCCACAGACCATAAATATGTGAATTGGAGTACTGCAGTAAACATAGAGTTGAGGTGTCATTGTAATAAAGTTTTGAAGTCCCCAGGACCCCATACAGTGTATGTACACATAATTCACAGATACCAGACACATATATAACCTGTAATGAATAAGACTTTGTAGACAAAAGGCAAATATAATGCTAGATAACCAATAAGCAATGCTAACTGCAGCACAGCCCAACTAAATAATTGTAAGCAATGTGTAGGGAAGCCAATACAATATGCACACAGGTACACCACTTTAAGCAGTGCCAACCTGAAGTAAGCAGGTGTGTCTATAGCTTATCCTTTTTGAAACCGGCCAATTATGGAAATGTGCGGGAATCCAACTCTACTTAAACTGAAGAGGTGGGAATACGGCTCACAACTGGTTGTAGCATCCCCCTGCAGGCAGAATGGCTGAAGTGGGAGAAGGCACTTGCTTTAGATCACAGTGCTGGGGTATCCAGGAGTCCAAATACATGGTATGGCTCCTGGTAAAGGACCATGAGAGGAGGCTACTGCAGGGCCAGTACCAGCTCGCAGTACAAAACTGAGGCCTGGGACAGTCTCGCCCATGACCTAACTAGTGCAATAGGTATCCCCTGGACTGGTGACCAGGTCAGGCACCACCATGCTAACCTGAAGCAGTGGAGGAGGGATGTCCTGGAAGAGTGGATCCAGGAAGCAAGGCAGATGCAGAATGCCCCAGAACTGAGTAAGTACTCCATCCACTACGTAGTTAATAATTGCCTAGCTTGTGTATACTATGGATAGGTATGGCTAAATATCACTGTACTTCTCTGACAGCTGCAGATGAGCGTGCTGCAAACTGGCAAGCCTATGATGCTAGGCTGCAAAGGATGCGTCACAAGGCAGGTTAGTAAATAGCCTGCATGTACTGTCATAACAAATAAATGTAAGAGCCTCAGAAAGTGCTGTACCAGTATACAGAATTGCGTAGTATGCTGTGAATAAAGGTGTAACCCCTGCATTGCGTCTGTGTACTCTGCAGTCATATGTTGTACTGTTGCAGTTATTAAATAGTACTGTTGTAGTAAGCAGTGTTACCCACACTGTGGTATGCAGATAAAATGTGTATGAAATGCTGTATAACAATGTTGGAAGTGCAGACAGGTCAGTCATATTAGACAAGATACATTGCAAAGCCTCACAACAATTTCCTGATAGCATACTGTACACTGATCTTAACTGTAATGCTTTTGTGACACACAGCAGGGCTTTGGATCCCAGGAGCGCTAGTGAGTTGTATGCCTAATCATTCCACACAACTGCACACAGTTTGTTAGACTGTTCAGAGAGAAAGCTGTATGCATATTTACACTTAACAACTGTACAGATTATGTTAGAATGCTCAAACAGAGAGTGGTATGCATATTCATACCCCCCAACTGTTCCAATCTGCCCAGTATGTCCTGATACATGGCCCACATCACCTGCCTTTTGCCCTGTTCCCCTGACAAAGTAGTGTGATGATCCAAGAAATGTAGGCAGCGATTAATGACATATAACAGATAGTCCAACTTGTATATAGTCAGAGAATGTACATGCAAACATACCTGTCATCCCAGCATCACACCCAAAGTGTATAAGAGCAGTCTCAAAACATGTTGCATTAACACCTGCATCTTGTTAAGCCTGTACGTAAGACACAGGTCTTGTACATACTAATCTACAAACATACCATTGTACAATATAACGCCATTGGGTAGTGTAATAATACATGTAAGGGACAGACCACTGCAGTGACTATGAATGTTGTGAAAACTACAAGGATTTATTAGTTGTTAATTGAACTGTCTCTCTCACCCCTACCATATGTGCAAAAATAACCGATTTACACAACCATTTGGTATGTCTACACTCCTAACATTTGTTGGGACATATGTCCTATTGGTTTATAAATATTCACATCTGTTTCTATGCATGTGCCAGGTTAAAACACTCCCATATTGCTGGCCTGTTGCCATCAATGAAACCTGCATGTTGTTGTAATGGCCACTGTTTATCCATATATGCATGTGTTCTGCCTGCTCTGCAACTATTTTATATTTGGTGCCCTGGGTAATGGGAATGCCTATGCATGCTGTTATAACTAATCATGAATGCTGTTGACTATTACTAACCCATATCTGCCTTAAACATGCTACAACATAGCTCGTATGGGAAGGCCGGTCCCAGTGGACTCACCTGTCCCACCTCAGCTGGCCATGGCACCGGGCACCAGCACATCTGGGGCCCAGCCTGGGACCTCCTTGTCCATTGGCCCTGCACCACCTATGGGTGGAACCACCGCAGGGGATGGGGCTCAGCCCCCCCAGGAATGGGAGCAGACGGGAACCTGTCACCCGTGGTGCATAGGGAGCTTGACAGGGAGATTTGAGACCACCTACGCCAGCTTGAGGGCTGAGTGGCACAACTAGAGGGCAGGCTCACCCTCCTTCTGGGCTGTGAAGGTGCAGTGGTGACTCCCCATGGGTGGGGACCTCAGTCCCACTGTATCCATTTGTGGGCTCATGGGCTTGTGACTTCCAAACACCCCTCGCTGTCCAAGGTGTCCCCCCCCACATGTGTCATATACCGCCCCTGTATGCATCTTGTTTGTCTTGTCTGTCATCCTACCTAACCTATCCTACCTGATCATACCTTCTCTCTTTCCCCAACATCCCACTCTCACCTAAAAATAAAAGAAAAAAAGGGCAATCTGTTCCTGCAAAAAAACACGCACCCTACATAGCTGTCCATTTCACACACATGTCCACTGGACACATGTAAACATTTCTAATTGGCATCAAAACATACTATTGTTGTCCTCACCCCTCTCTCAGGGTTGTGAGTGTCCTAATGTACGCCAAATTTATTGCATATGCACAGCCATTGCTATAGAAGAAATGAATAGCTATGGACCTTCCCTACACCCTTCCTGCACATCCCTAGCTACCTTGCCTACTGTCTTTCCCTCTTTGTGCCCCCTTTTCACCACTTTCCTATCACCCCTTTTTTCTTTTCCATTAAAGAAATTAGTGTGGGGTAAGCAGGAGTAAGCACTTTTAAGCAGCAGTGAGCAGGTTTCAGCCTGTTTGTGCATGGATAAGCAATGCCTACACAGGTTAAGCAATCAAGAAGGTAACTGAGTGTAAGTAACTGTAACCAAAGTAACCACTGCTTACCATCGCGCAAACCTGCGCACAGCTGCTCACAACTGCTTAAAAGTGCCTTAATGACTCTGTATCCAAAAGGCCCTTGTTCTGCCCAGCAACAAACTAAATGGAGTCTGCAAGGCTTGAAACCAGAACCATGCACACCACAGCGAATGCAATTTAACACTAAGCCATGGCAGATATACAGACATCTGATGTTATCACAAACATATCATCCAGCACAGTCATTCAACAGTATAGGAAATGTATTTCATTATGTAGATGCATGTGTGTGTGTTTATGTCCAGATATATATACATACATAGATATAGCTATATATATATATATATATATATATATATATATATATATATAGATAGATATATCAAGAACAAACCATGTGACAACAAAGCATTAAAAAGAACGAAAAGGAAAAAAACAGCAACTCCTGTATTATGTAATGGTGTTATCCTATGTAATATCAAGACTCCCTCAGACAGACATGTATCATTAATACACGCAAACATTTGTACATTGCCCAAATACATTACTTTGAGCATTTTATTTACATTAACAAAACAGTTCCTGTCCAATCATTATGTGAGAACAGTACTCTTGCAAGGTGCTATGTGCAACATCATCATCATTAGAAAGTTAAATGGGGTAACCATAGAGGGACCGGTAGTGTCGTGTGTACACTGGGGTTGTCTGCATCACGTGTACCTGGAACCTTTAGGAATCATGTGCATACCAAGATTGTGTGCCTGAGAAAGGGGTGAGGACAACAGTAGTATGTTGTGATGCAAATTAAAAAGGTTACATGTGTCCGGTGGACACGTGTGTGAAATGGACAGCTATGTATGGGGCAAAAGTTATTTTGGGAATGGATTGGCTTTTTGTTTCTATTTTTGTAAGGTGAGAGTGGGATGTTGGGGAAGGAGAGTAGTTATGCTCGTGGAGGATAGGTTGGGTAGGATGACAGACAAGACAGACAAGACAGCATATAGGGGCAGTATATGACACATGTCGAGGGAAACACCTTGGATGGGGAGGGGTGTTTGGCAGTCACAAGCCCATGAGCCCCCAAATGGAAACAGTGGGACGGAGGTCCCCACCCATGGGGAGCCACCACTGCTCCTTCACAGCCCCAAAGGTGGCTGTGCTGGGTGCTGTCTAGGAGGGGAAGGTTCACACTCTAATTGTGCCACTCTACCCTCGAGCTGGCATAGCTGGCCTCGAAACCCCTTATTTAGCCCCCTATGCACCACAGCCTGGACCATACGACAGCTGACAAGTTCCTGTCTGGACCTGCTCCCAGGGGGGCAAGCCCCATTCTCAGTGGTGGTGCCAACCAAAGGTGGTGCAGAGCCAACAGAGGTGGAGGTCCAAGGCAGGGCCCTAGAGGTGCTGGTGCCATGGCCAGTGGAGGTGGGACAGGTGGCTCCGCCGGGACCTCCAATCCCATACAGCCTATGGTGTTGCAGTTTTAACACAGATAAGGCTTAGTCATAGTCAACAGCATTCAGGATTACTTATAACAGCATGCATAGATATGACCATTAACCCAATGACAACAGATGTCATACATTTGCAGAGGGAGCACAACACATGCATTTATACTGCATGACATCTGTCCAAAGTGTAGATGACTCATGACTGCAGCTATGAACAGTGGTCCATTATTGGCATGTCACTGTGATAACCTCAGACAGTGACTGTCATACCTCTGTTTCACGTGACGTATGCCCAATCAGGGATGCGATGTTAGTAACTCTCATCACTGTCACCGTGTACTGACTGCAATCCTCACACTATGCTTCTGCAGTTCACAGATGTGTGTTCTGTGAGTAACACAAGAAACAAATGGTTCCACACACTGACCAGTCCACAGATGACCCTACAGATGGGGGTTTCTTCACAAACAAAGCACCATGTTGTCAGTTATTAAAACATGGTGGCAGTAGTCTGAATGAAGCATAGCTACACTTACATGCTATGATCATGTCTGGCACATCACCCTCCTGTCTTTCGGCCATTTTCTACAGTGTATGTTGTCTGAGGAATATCCAAATTTCATCTGTGATGCTGTTTACCAAACACCAGATCCAGGTTCCAATCACAGTGACTGTCATGGGCAAACACCAACATGATGTTCCTAGATATTGTACTGTGTTTCCATGCAACTGGCTATGGAAATGTCACCACAGGTGTTCCACATGCAATCAGCTAGAGGAGAACTGCAAGAGGTGCAGAGGTCTTCACCTGATCATAACCATCACTTACAAAACACAAGCTGCTGCTAAGCAGGTGTACATCCCCAGATCCACCAGAGAGTGTGTGGGAGGCACAGACAGAGGCAAGGTACATCAGAGAAGGGCTGGAAGACTAAAACATAAGCATCTCCTGTCACACACCTACCAGTACAGGGATTCAAACCCCTAACTGACTAACCATTACTATTACGAGTGCATGCAGTTACTCCATGTGCTACATAGCTGACATGGTGGTGTGCTACAAGAACATATATGTGTGCTGGTGAGTGACATCTGCAACAGAGATATAGTAGACATACATTAGGTGTAGCACACATGGCTGTCCACATGAACAGATGTCATTGTCAACACAGCCACACTCTCTAAGGGACTCAGACACATTGGCACATTTTGGCAGGCTCACAAATACACTTCCTAACTACTTAGTTTGCCACACTACAGTAATGCACAGGTATTACATGCACCACATGGGTTATCTTGAGGTTCTATGGGCTAGGGCATGTGAACATGTCTGACATCAGTCAGTATGCCAATGGGTGTTATACTGAGTGTGACTGTGGTTGGGAACATCATACCCCACACGCAGACACAAGGTGCCTGTACTGACATGCATGTGTGCATTGCTTCATGAGTGTGTAGTGGTTGGCTGTGCAGGATGGCTGTACAAGGCTGGGTGAGGGGGTAATCCTGGCATCAGGCCACCTGACAATGGTCTGAAGTGTGATTTAGGGGTGTAGTGTCTGCAATGTCCCACACAGATGGGTATTGTATTAACCGTCCTGTCATCCTGGTTACTATTGTGCGTGGCCATTGCTTTGCAATGCATGCCATGTCTGTGTTTGATAGTCCTTGACATGGACATTGCCTGGGATGTGCATGTCCCACATTAATGTACAGTGACATGTTTAATTGTACCTGGTTTACCTGGCACATGTTATGTGCACAGACTATTATCATCAGATGTGCCAATCCTGGCCTGGTGTGGTAGGACCGGATAATAGACAGCAGGTTGACCCTACACCTGGACTGATAGCATGATACAGGTATTCCCTGGTGTCAGTGGCATCTGTCCATACAGGGCATGTGTGTAAGGCATTGTATGTCCTTTGTGGATTACATTTGATGGCACCACATATGTTGCAGGTGCCCAGTGGGGAACATAGTGAAGGCACATTGTCCACAATTATGTGCCTATTGTACTGGTGGACAGGGTGCCATGCCCTCTGCAGCCCACTGCAATCACACCATGCTTACTATCTGTCAACAATGTGCAGGGTACTAGCAACATAGCGGGATTTCTCTAGGCAAGTGTATTTGTGTATGACGGATGGGTTCAGACCATATTCTAGATAACAGTAGGGTTGCTTACTTTGTTCACCAGACCTTTTGCCAGATGTAGTGGTATGGCTTGCCAACCCAGTCTCTTGGCTGATTTAAATATGTAATCCTCGTGAGGTGGACATTGTGACATATAATATGACCACCATATAGGAAAACTGCAAAACCCACTCGTCAACATGTCCAGTGGTTAGACACTCACATCCACCTCCACACAGGATATGACCGACAAACACACACACACAAACACACCTGCCATATCTCGGAATAGAACTCCTAGCTAACTAGTTTATCACACTACATCATTACACAGTTATAATATGCTCTACGGAGATTACTGGGTTATCCCATCCTCAAAGGTGTATTTCACAAGGAATGGTATCAGCAGGTTTACTAAAGTAGGGCATTTCACATTTTCTGCAAGTGAGTAGCCTAAAATGCATTGCTCACAAAACAGACAGTGAGACACACACAAAACATTCACAACTGACATGTGTGGGTATAGAACTCATGACCCAGATCTATATCATACTACTGTACAGAGATGTTATAGGACACACCACAGGGATTACTAGGGAACGTGTTCCCCAAAGGTGTATTTGACAAGCAATGACATCAGCAGGATTACCAAAGTAGGGCATTGTAAATGTCCTGCGAGTGAGTAGGCTATAATGCATTGCTCCCTACACAGACATTAAAACACACACAAAACATACATAACTGCCATGGTTGTGGATGGAACCCTACCACAGTTCTAAATCACACGCCAGCAGTACGCAGTTACCTGACATACTACAGAGATTACTGAGTTACAGCATTCCCAGTGGTGTATGTCTAGGTGGGTGACATCAGTAGCCTTGCCAAAGTTGAGTATATGTCTTGTAAGGAGTATGAGTACTCTAAAAAGCATTGTTCCCTTCTCAGGCAGACAAACACAAACAGTTGGCAAGTCTGAGATTAGAACACCTTCCAAACTAGTTTATCACACTACAGCATTACACAGTTACAGGACACACTACAGAGATTACTGGATTATAGCAGTCCCAGTGGTGTATTTCTAGGTGGGTGGCATCAGCAGGATTGCCAAAGTAGGGCCAATGAATCATAGTGAGTGTGACTAGCCAAATATGCAGCACTCTGTACAGAGGCATAAGAACAGACACCAAAGAATCCACAACTCCCATGTGTGAGATTAAAACCCATACCACAGTTCTATATCACACTACAGCATTACACTGTTATAGCATGCACCACAGAGATTGCTGGAGTACTCTCTTCCCCAAAGGTATACTCCCCAGTGATTGACATCAGCAGGATTGCCAATGTAGGGCATCTGAATTGTAGTAAGTGTGACTAACCTAATTTCCACAATTAGTCTGTATGCATTAATCGCTGTCCTGGCCAGACAAAAATACCCCACCTTTGCAGGTCATGAACCCAGGACACTGTACATTATAGTCACAATAGCTAACTACTAAGCCAGCACAACAGTACATGAGACTAAGTTTTCACCACAGAAATCCCAGTATAGGCTAATCAAAGTGAACATGTGAAAGGAATGTATATACAGTTGTCCATAAAATACCTCCCCAAAGCCAGCTTCATGCTACACAAAGCAGAAGTGACAATGTTTGTGACACCCATGGAGATAGGAGCTGACAGTTCTACAGATGAATCCTGTACTAAGGTACTGTATGAGCACATCCACTTGTGCATGATTCCTGACATCCCACATGGAACCACAATGCTCACCTCCCAAATAAACAAGCCACTCTGGTGGTCTCCTGCCATTAATAGAGTATACAACAGAAGGTAGACACTGTTGAAGCAAAAAGGATATTCCAAGGATGCAAACAACTCCCTTACCAGCCACAGTAAGATGTTGAGATCCCCCATGGAATCCTCCAAAGCTGGTTATGTAACTAAAAGAACCACATATTCTACAGACAACCACACACCATGCTATAGCTATATCCTGAATCTAACAGGCAATGCTGAGACACGCTCTGAGCTATGACAGAATGGCAATACATAGATTGCTCCCACGGATTGTGCCACTATCCTGGCGGATTGGTTTAGTGCCACAGTCACCCCCTCTCACCCCCAAAAGGGCCAATGGCAATATGAACAGAGTTCTATTGGCCAGTAATCATGGCCACACAGTCAGAAACCGCACTATCCACAGCTAAGAATACATAATCCATGGGACCAGACTGTCATGTGTAATCATAACCTCGCATCAGGCCTGGTGCTCACTGAGTGGTGCACAGCTGCAGTTATCCCACTCCACAAGGGGAGATCCACCTTGGATCCCTGGAACTACTGTCACATCAGTGTGACGAGCCTGATCTGTATGGCCATAGAATGCCTTTTCAGGGAAGTGTGGAACACAGACACTGGCAACCCTCAAACACTGGACCCCACACAGATTGGGCTAATGGAGGGCCAGTCTTGCCTCTTGACATGGATTGTCTGCTTTGACTCAGTCTGCATAGCTGTTGAAGAGGGTAAGGCAGACCACAATGCCTATGTGGACCTTGCCAAGCCATTCAATACCATACATCAGTCTGGAAACATAGATTAACACACTAATCCAGCCATACTTCCTTACGCCACTCGATGGTTTGCCACATGGCTTACTGACAGAACTCAAACTGTAGGTGCAACTGCCTCCAAATCCATGCCCAAACAAGTGACAGGTGGAGTACCTCAGGGTTCAGTCCTGGGACAACTGTTGTTTGAATTCTACATCTCTGTAGTACAGGCCAACAGGACGGGACCCTGGCTAACAAAGGTAATAGATGACTGCAAAAAGGGAGCCATTATGAGCCTGACCATACTGCATGATATGTTAGTGATACCAGCCTGACATCATACAGGTGGGATGGGGTACTGTTAACATCTTGTGGCCTTGTTTTGTAAGGTTCTGGTTATGGGATCTGCAACAGTTGGTAGTGTATTACAAGTCAGACATGTTTTGCTGTGGGGGGAATACCTATTCGTGCATGACGTATGTTGTTTGTGCATGTCAACCCTATTCATGGTACATGTGAACATATATGTTTCTGCTATGTTCCCACCTTATATACAGATGTATGTCCGTATATACCTATATAGATATAAATATCTGCTTACACATATGTGGATATATATATATCTATATCTATATCTATCTATATATCTCTCCCTCTCTCTCTCTTGCTCTCTCTATCATATATATATATATATATATATATATATATATATATATATATATGTATACATACATACATTTGTATCTGTGTAGACATTAATATATTTTCACACACTGCATGTTAGAATACATACTCTGTACTGTTGAATGAGTGGGCCGGATGATATATTTGTGAATACAGCAGGGTTATGCATATCAGAAGTGGCTTAGAAGTAAACAACTTTGGCTATGGTCCTGGGTTCAAGCCCAGCAGTGGTTGTTTATTTTGTTGCTAGGCAGAACAAGGGCCAATGGATACAGAGTGATTAAGGCACTGTAAAGCAGTTGTAAGCATGTTGTCAGGCATGGTATGTCCGTTGTGAGTCACATGTGAAGGCACCATAGGTGGTGCAGGTGTCCCTTGGGGAACATGGTGGAGGTGCACTGTATGCATGTATGTGCATATTGTTCAGATGACCAGGTTGACATGCCCTATGTAGCCCACTGCTATAACTGCATAGTTACTATCAGTAGCCAATATGCAGCATACTACCCACACATTGGCTGTTGCCTAGGCATGTGTGTGCATATGACACATGGGTGAGTGTGTGCTCTGGGTAATAGTGGGGCTGCTAACTGTGATTGGCTGGCCTTGATGTCACATGTATAGGTATGGCTTTGCACCCCAGCCTCACACCTAATGTACATCTGTTATCCCTGTATGGTTGACATTGTGATATAGAGTACGGTCAACATAAAATATATGCAAACCTCCCTCCACATTTCCCACAGGTGTCACACACTTACAACCACCACTACAGAGGATACAAGTCACACACACCTGTCATATCTGGCATTGGAACCCTTACCTAATTAGTGTCTTACACTACAGCAGTACACATTTATAGTATGCACCACAGACATTACTGAAGTACTTCTTCCCCAAAGGTGTATGTCACAATGAATGACATCAGCAGGATTACCAAAGAAGGGCATTTCAAGTGTACTGCAAGTTGTACATGTCCTTTAGCTGTGTGTACCCACTGCTTACTGTCCCCAAAACACATTTACACCGACTTACAACTGCCTTATTCAGTCCTAAATGACATTATTAACAACCTTTGCAGGGGTTGAACCCTGGACCATGCACACCATGGTCAATGGATTTACCACTAAGCCATCTGGGTTGTAAACATGTTTCATAGTGTTTATAATACACATTTTACTACAGGTATTCCACAGTACTGAAAACAAATGGGACAATCACTTTGTGTACAAATGTACAGTACCCTTGAATGTACTGTACTCTGTGAAACAACATAGACAAGTCTACATATATACAACTGTTATAAATAAATACTAAATACATATATGCACTTACGGGAGGTGTACAAACATATATATATATATATATATATATATATATATATATATATATATATATATATATATATATATATATATGCATATACACAGACACAGCTTTAGCCATATATATAAACATGTCTGAACACCCTTTGTGACACAGAAGGGTTCCAAAGGAATTGACGTGTACACAAAACAGAGGCAACTCTTGTATTATAACATTTAAATCTTAATCAGTTCACCAGAGAAGGGATGATTGTTGTGTATGTGGAGTTTGGGGTGGGGAATGATGGCTAAGAAATATACCCCAGGGATTGTGGAGTTTGGGTGGGAGACTGATGGGTATGGAGATACACACCAGGGACAACTTCTGTGTTACTGCTCGACAGTGGCACAGGAAAATAACATACCCAACAGTAGTCATTCTTGACTGTCTATTCTTTTCAATTCCTAACTCTGTAATAATTTGCAGACTCCACTCACCACAGATGACTACCATGGTGTGCAGCATGTTAAAGGACATAACACATGTGTATGCCAGGCTACAGGGTAGTCACACACACAAATACACACACTTGCCAGTATTGTGCTTACAAGTCTTGCCTATGTAAAGGTAACTAGTAGAGTGGTATGCAATTGGGGTATGTACCACAGAACCCATACAATTACACTTAATCTGATTCTGCTTCTGAGCTGGGTGACATCACAGAACTGATTACTTGCAGTGGGGAGGGGGTGAAAGGGTGATTTAGCAGATGACATGGATAAGGGCCAGTGCAAAAAGTGGTTGCTGTTTGGAAAGCAGTAAAACCCACTGTCATGACAGGATGCAGACACAAATACACACTCACACTCAGGTATTTGCTGGCACACACACACACAGTTGCCAGTGGTGGGATTAGAACTTCTGCCTATCTACAGATCACTATTACAATACTACGCAGTTACAAGATGCGCCACAGAGATTACACATTTCAAGGCAGTCAGAATGCCCTTCTAAGACTGAGGACATCAACAGGGATACTGACAGTTAGAATGTACATAACTGTAAACCTGTGTGTTTAAAGTAGGAGTCCATTACAACCTGTATGCACAAACAAGACACATTATCTGATCATCTGCAGGTAAGACATAGGTAGACCTCAGAGGTATAGTTGTAGCACAACAAGCCCTGAACTAGAGTATGCCCATCTGTGGAATGGACAACTACTATCACTATACAGGGTTACAGTGGTAATGCTCATACACATAGAATCACAGGACTTGTTTGGATGCATTGACTCCAATTACACAAGATGACAGTGGGCATGCTCATACACTTAGTAGCACAGGGCCATTTGGGATGCACTCTGACTCCAAGTACACAAGGTTATACTGGGCATGCTCATATACTTAGAAACAAAGGGCTTGTTTGGATGCACTGACTCAAATTACACAAGGTGGCAGTGGGTACGCTCATACAATTAGTAGCACAGGGCTGTTTGGGATGCACTCTGATTCTAACCCCAGAAGGTCACAGTGTGCATGCTCATACACATAGAAGTACAGAACACGTTGTAATGGACTCCTATTGTAAACACACAGGTTTACAGCTATGTGCATCTTAACTGTCAGTATATATGCACATCATACAAGTTTACTATCAGATACTTGCATGTGGTCCGTTAAGTATATATCTGTGTCTGTGCTGTGTGATATACATGTACATGAAGTACTGCCATATATATGTGAAGTATACACAATCATGCATGTGTGTGACAGACAATTGGTTAACTGGGACATACAGGTGGATGCAAAGTGCAGCATGTGTCACACACATTGCTGCCCTGAAAGGCATACATTGATATCAGGTTGTGGACAGTGGCATTATACTTGGAACAGTGGCATGTGCAAGCATAATATGTGAGCCCCATTGTCTAATGGTACTGAGGTGCAGGTGTCAAGATGACCTCTCCCGGCTGTGTTAGTAGTTGTCATTATTAGCAGGACCGCTCCACTAAGTATATCTGACATTGGTCATCTACACAACGTCTGCTGCTGTTCATCACCTTAGATGTAGCATTTGATACCAAGCACACTACTGCCACTTGCAGTGATGTCATGGTACGAGTGGCAACAGCTTGACCAAAACAATGAGCCAATGCCCTGCTGTAATTATGAGGTTGTCCAGTGCCTGTCATTCTGGGATGACATGACTGAAAGAAGACAAGCCTTTGTCACATATCACACGCATCCATGGTTCAAGGGAGTGTGGATAATACCTAGGTCACATTTACCCATATAGTGCCATTCAAAGGCAAATGTCCTAAACACAGAAGTAATACCCTGACACCTACAAGACAATTGCATTGGATGTTTATGCTAACCAGTGCTAGATGTGTGGCTTTCATAATCCATTTGCTCAATGTAGAACCTACAATGAGGAATACTGACATCTGTGCAGTGAGGAACACCTGGCTGAAGGCTCTGTAGTGCACAATAGCACTAACACCATATAACTCAGATCCAGACATGTGGGCCATAACACTGGTATGGACCACTCCAGGTGGTGGTGTCCACATATTCATAAAGGCTACTCACAAGTAAAGGCTATTACTCCAACATGTCATCACAGATGAGTCAGGTACAGGTGACAGTGGCAAAAGCTGCATTCTAGGTTGTATCCTCATATACATCCACCACCATGTCCTCAGACTACCAACACACATCCATAAATGTGGTATGTAGTATTATGGTACAACACCAAATAACCTTCGACTGATGGACTGTACCTAGCCCTACATTAACCGTGCAAAGTACCCATGTACTGACACATTTGCATAATGTGTTATGCAATGCAGTAATACCACTGTTTGTAACCAGGTCAGTTGTACACATACCAGGGTCCCTTGGATGTTGTCAACATTAACACAGTTGACTGTTGCTGTACACCAGTAAACAACACCCTCATGGTTTGATATGACTTAGATGTACCTGTCCTGGATATGTACATCCCACACTCATACAACATACATGAAAATACCATAGCTGTTGTTGTCCTTTGTACATACAGGCGGCTACATTCATTACACACATGCATATGGAAGATAGGTCCATGCCTGCTGAATGCTAACAGTACATAAGGTTTGATATCTATGTTGACAGAGGTAATATTCCCTCTCTACTGGTCACCCATGACACCTATCACGTCATAAAACAATCCATTTGGCATGTATGTCATTAGACATGTCCACCAAATGCAATGCCTACAAACATACCCAAATAACAGGATTGTAGGACCTACACACATGGCCTGTATTGACAGACTCAGGGAAATACAGCTATGCTCTGTATGTCCCTGAGTAGTTACAGGTGATATGTCCATGACATGTACAGCCATGTGTGACCCACAGCTTCTACATATACCCCATGTCAACAATTGCAAGCCATGCATGCTGTATGCTGTCTGGCCATTAACCTTATTACCACAATAGCTAGAACGTGCTGGGGTGAGATGTTTATATGCCACAGACCTCGCACATGCTTGAACAAGTGTAATGCCTAGCTCAAACAGAGCACATTGCTGGCACTCTTCCAGTAATCATGAGGTGTGTGTGGCAAATATGATGTGTGTGTGGCAAATATGATGTGCTCACTGTTGACCATTACAGTACCCTGGCTTCACAGTGGAACTGTCAACTAACAGTATGTGGGATCATGACATGGAATATTGCTGTGTGTGTGTCTTGCTGATATGTGCTGCTAGCATAAATGTACACTTAGCTACTCAGTGAAGTTGGTTGTGTGTCCTACCAGTACATGAATACAACATCCATTATGGTGTAATGCTCAGCTAGGTTTCACACATGGTGTGGGGAAGATGTGGAATGTATCCTCTTGACCTGCTAGTCCACTTACTGGTGGAGACTGCATATGTGTACATGTATTGATGTATGTTTAGATTCCATGCATGTGCAGTGTCTGATGTTTGAGGGTGATTGTTGTCTTAGTACATCATGCAGTTGCAATACAGCCTCAACATTGCCAAGTGTATATGGTGATATGCTCAAAATACAGTAAGCTGCACTTTAGTTATGGACAGATGTTTAGACATGACGACTAAGTGGTGGGGCTACTTTGCAGATGAATGATTACTGAGGACAGCACACAGCTGTTTTACAACCATTCCTACAATAACCTGTGTAACTGCTAAGCTATGGTTTTCTTATTTGAAGGGGAAGACACACAACATAGAATGCAGTAAGGGTGACACTGAAGGCAAACCTCTTGACACCTGTAACAGTAACACCTCCCCTGTGCATATATTGTGCATATATCAGCACAGCTGGCAAAGGACAGAGTCAGTATGCTTTGTAGCGCATGTGATAGTGCTGTAACTCTAATACCTGTCATGAGATAGGCAGGTATTTGATTCACAGTACTGGCATGTGTGGGTGTGTGTGTGTCCATATATGTCACGTATGGTGGTGAATACATCCCAAATGTTTTTCACTCTCTTGTACACTGTTGTAGACATCTGTACAGAGTGAAGTGTAGAAAGCAAGACATAGGCAGGGATTTGAATCTCACACATGTCAAGTGTCTGTATATGTGTGACATAGGTGTATATCTTTGTGAATGCCATAGTGTGTGTGTGTGTGTGTGTGTGTGTGTGTGTGTGTGTGTGTGCATGTATGGCTGTCTGTTCCCTGGAGTGAGGCTGTATTTTACCATAGTGAAATGATACGACCCCCTCCCCCCATCCACTCAATGCAATATAGTATCCCTGTTGATATCATCACTCTTAGAAGGGCATTCTAACCACTTGTAAACATGTATGCCCTGGGGTGCGGCATGTTGTTCCATAGCCTACTGATGAACCCCCCTCCCCGCATACACTCACCGCAATCTAGTATTCCTGTTGATGTCTTTGATCTTAGGCCATTCTGACTACCTGTACATGTGTAATCCCTGTGGTGCATCTTGTAATTGTGTAGTACTATAATGAGTATTTGCACATAGGCAAGGGTTCTCATCCCAACAATGGCAAGTGTGTGTGTGTCAGAGTGTGTGTTACTGTGTCTGTGAATCCCTGAGTGTGTGGGTGTGTATGTGTTTGCATCCTGTCATGAGAGTGGGTATTACTGCTTCCCAATGAGAAACCAGTGACCTTTACTCTTGTCATCTATTAAACCACTCTTTTACCTCCTCCCCACTCCAGGTAACTATACCTGTGATGTCACTCACTATGGATGTGACGGCTCTGGCCACAGTAGCTTACTACACAGCTATCATGCTCTTGGATCATTAGATCAGTAAACATGTTTGACACTTGGGAGATTATAAATATATATAGATTAAACAACAGATGTATAGCTTAAACAACATCTGGCATTAAATTGGCTATGCCACTGTGATAAGCCTGGCTAAGCTAACAGCATGAATGTAATTTACTTATCTAGTAGCTATTGTTAATTTTCTCTTGATTACAACCAGGGTAATTTCTATCCTGTAAATTTGTCTATTCAATGATTAACTATGTACCTTTGGAAATAACCTACATGTAAATTTGTACTATTTAGTCTGAATGCATTTTTATCTGCATTTTTATTTTATTTTTATTATTATTTTATTTGTATTGGTACTTCTGTATGTTTGGAGCTTATCTCCCCGGGCCTTCGCTGTTAATGGACATTTATCCAGTCGGACTATCCCGGTCAACAAATGTAAAATAAAATAAATGATAACTGTGATGTGGAAGCTACAAAGTGCATGCAGGTATTGTCATACAGACCTGTGAGTAGTCTACATTTAACAGACTTGGAATACTGAAACAGGTAACTGCAAAAACAGGAATGCAGGCAAGAGGGCTTGAAGCACGCACACAGTAGTAGTTTCCAAAGTTTATTCTTCAGACTTTGCTTCAAACAAACGATAAAAATAATTAAAAACAGTAACCATAAAGCGCTTTTCGTCTCACCCCTTAGTGAGACTTCATCAGACAGTTGCAACAAGAATGTTTCAAACAGTATATACAAGTTAAAACCACATCAGCTTCCTCCAAGCAAAAGGCAAACCCGCCCCCAAGGTAAGCAGGAATGAACAATTAACCCATTGTATGCTTCTTTAAAAATCCAGCTTCTTGTAAAACAAATATGTATGCAGTAAATATATTTGTGTATGTGTAAATATAAACATAGCTCATCAGTTCGAAAACACTCTTTACTGTTACCTTAACTATTGGTTTTAATGTTAGCATGGTTTTTAAATATTTCTGAATATACTTTTAAAAGGTCTTTTAAGAGTGTTTTCGAACTGATGAGCTATGTTTATATTTACACATATACAAATATATTTACTGCATACATATTTGTTTTACAAGAAGCTGGATTTTTAAAGAAGCATACAATGGGTTAATTGTTCATTCTTGCTTACCTTGGGGCCGGGTTTGCCTTTTGCTTGGAGGAAGTTGATGTGGTTTGAACTTGTATATACTGTTTGAAACATTCTTGTTGCAACTGTCTGATGAAGTCTCACTAAGGGGTGAGACAAAAAGCGCTTTATGGTTACTGTTTTTAATTATTTTTATAGTTTGTTTGAAGCAAAGTCTGAAGAATAAACTTTGGAAACTACTACTGTGTGCGTGCCTCAAGCCCTCTTGCCTGCATTCCTGTTTTAGTAGTCTACATTTACATATGGGACACTAACTGCAAACACTGACATCCCCCCAGCACATGCAATTACACCTGAAAGAGGAAGGCAGAACATCAAGATCAACATGCAGTTACTGTTGTTACACATGATACATACCGTCAAACATACAAAATGCATTCTAAAACAATAGTACATGGTATATCTGCTGCCTGTCAACATTACCCAACAATGGTAACCTACAATTATCTTCCTAGTATGTTCACCCTGTGTGTCAGACCATATGAGCATGTCCCTGCACAGATAGTGTGGATGACAGGGATGCAGCACAGGCATCATCATATGCACAGGGTGATAATGTTTGCCAGAGGCCTAGGCTGCACCATTGGATGACATCATGTGTGTGGGTTAGGGCCTTTTATCTCATTGGGCATGTGTGGATGCTCTGCGTGTGTGTGATGAGGTGCCCTACATTTGTTTCTGGTGTGTGTGTGTGTGTGTGTGTGTGTGTGTGTGTGTGTGTGTGTGTGTATGTATGCACACAGGTCTGGCATGTGACTGGCCTACACAGGGGTATTATTGACAGTGGCAAACTGTACAGGGCAGGTTTTACAGTTCATGGTGTCCGGCCACGGCCACATGACCTGCGCCTGCCAGGGGTTGCACGGCCACTACCAGGCAGAGGTCCAGATTAGGTACTGTCTGATGACACATGTCCACTGGAACTGTGTCCCTGTTGGGACCACCCAGGACCACGTGCACATGGCCTGCTGTGTCCTGGTGTGGACAGCACAGTACCAGCTGCACTGCTGCTGCTGCTACCACCACTATGGGAGCGGGCATGTGAAGAAGCATATTCACGTAGACCTTCAACAGGTGATGTAGCTGGCCTACGTCCACATACCTGATGCCTCTCTCCCACCAGATGTTCTAGCATAGACATTCCACGCTCGAGGATTGACATGCCACAGTCAAGGACTCCCAACATGTCACCCAATCATCTTTCCAAAACATCTGCAAGATGATGGTGAGCATTTGCAATTGCCTGGATGATGTCAGTTAAAGAATGGACAGAGCCCTCTGAAGCCTCAGACCTTCTCTGTTGTGCCATTCAGAACGTGCCTGTGCCTCCATTACAGCCTGAAACATGTGTCTGGTGACACCAGCTGATGTGCTATGTCTTGCAGGGGCATGTTGGCCAGAAGTCCTCCTAAGAGCAGCCCTGGGCACATGCCTGTTTGGGAAATCACCAGTCATTTGGCTGGGATAATGGTGTGCAGACACACCTTCCATAGTCTCCACATATTCCTGTTCCATGCTACCACCCGCCAACTGTCCTTCTACTATGGCCACTGGTGATGGGGTATGTGTAGGCATGAGAACTGTGTGTGGGGATGAGGGGGATACAGGTGGAATGGCTAGCAATGGCACAGATTCAGCCCCTAACAACCTTGCCTGTGCCTCAATCATATTTTCATCATCACTGTTGAGTCTGTGGGGACACTAACATCAGGTGGACCGCAGGAGGACAATGCACCTACATCAACACCTGTGAGAGGCAGACAAGAACTGTACATTACAAGTTATATATTACAGTACAGACACACACAGACAGACACACACAGGCAGACACACAGAGACTAACACACAGACACACACAAACAGACACACACAGACACACAGACAGACAGACACAGACAGACACAGAGACTCATGATATGGAACCCAACAGCATGCAACATGCATGTGATATTGCAGAAGGCATTCAGCTTAGACAATTATAGTGGCAGTTATCATACATCCCTTAGTTGCACAGAACAGCATGCATGTGTTATAGCAGAAGGCATGCACCTTACACAATTACAGTAGTAGTTAGCTTACATCCCTGTGTTGCACCATTTGTGTTAGTAGGTTATGCCCCAAACCTGCAACACAATGCATGCACTATGCACCGTTGCACTGCACTGCCATGTTTTGTGCAACATACCCCACATTTTAACAGACCATCGCTGACCTGTGTACATCTGCTACTGATGCTTTGTGTTGGCCACTGCCCCTATGTGTGAGGAGGACATGAGCAGAAGGGTATGTTGAGTGAATACTATGTTTGCCTGAGCCCTAGCTTGCATATCTCCCCCAAAGCAGAGCATGTCTGTTCAACATTAATCTGCTTATCCCTGAGACTACAGACAATGTGCATGTGGTTGTACACACGTTTGACATGGCTGTCCCTACTTTGCAATAGTGCCACAGACCAGCACCAGTTAACAGTACACCAGCCTGATGTGTGGCATATGACCTTGCCAATCATATGTAGTATGACATGTCTTGTGCTGAAGTGTTGAATGACACATGCATACATGTTTAACACAATGGTGTCCTTTCAAATATATAGTGAGGTAATGGTGTCCCAATGCAGGGATGTGTTATACTAACATGGACCTTCAGCTGATGCAATGATGTCAGTCCACCTGACAGATATACAGTGACATACTGCACATTGAGCTGATGTGCATAGCCATTGCAGGACATCATGTGGTTTCAGTATTGCTATACAGTGTGAGTTACACACACAATTCATAGCCATGACTGTGTTCAGATACAATACATATCTAATGTGGAACGTGACCCATGTCACTGAGGTGTATACACATTAAACCCTAATGTGGAATGTGTGACACAGGTCACTGAAGGGTATACAGATGACACCCCTGAACATCTGCAATCATATTGCTGATGCCTGGCAACTATGCCCAGACATGGCTAACTTAGCAGTACTCCATGTCCCACATGCCATCTGTGTACCTCACACACATGAGGAGCAACCATGACAATGATGTCTGACACCAGCAAGGTGAACGTACTGTATCTGTGGCCTGATGTGGTTGTATGTGTATGTTGTTCAACACATGTATGTATTTGGATACTGTATAGGTGAAAGCTTGCATGTCGTGACACACTCAAGATGTTCATGACATGTTATGTGGTTGTTTGATGTCATGCCTACACAAGCTGTGCACAGGCCTGTATGATACACAACAAAGAACAAATCCAAACAGGGAAAATTACTAAGAAAGTGAAAAAACAATCCCAACAGTCGACCAGGAACACACCAACTTTATTCACCACAGAGAATTCCTGTGACTGAGCACTTTCTCCATTGATTGGAGCATCAGAATATTCCTGGTTTCATCTCTTCCCTGCCAGCCAATCAATGGTGAAAGTACTTAGTCACATAAATTCTCTGTGGTTAATAAAGTTGGTGTGTTCCTGGTCGACTGTTGGGATCGTTTTTTCACTTTCACAGGCCTGTATGATGTTTAGTGTGTAACATCTGCAATATCACCATTACACAAAGGCCATAGTTGTATTGTGTCAAGCCAATGTACAACAGGGTGTGCACACATGTACATCTCTTCTACTGTGTGTGTTGCTTCATGTCTTTGGCCATCCTCCATGGCCATGTGTCAACATGTTTTTTCCAATGGTTGCGATGGGCATCTATTTCATATGTCAGTGTTGTCCCATATGGCATACACCTGTATATGTCATATGCTCCACTGAGGACAGGGTTATGCAGACAAAGGGTGGTACATTTGGGATGTGAGATATCATGTTCTGCAGGATAGTTAACCAGTGTTGCAGTCAGCCCACAGAATATCATGGGCATGTCTGATAGCACAAGACATTGTGTGACATTCATAACAAAGGTATAATCCACAAGGGTGAATCCTGTGGGCTGGTCATACTCCAGCTCCAAAACATTTAGAGTGTGTGCACACATATGCTCTCTGTATAGTACTGTTTGTATTCCCCGCATGTGTAATGCTGATCTGTAGTACATTTCCCTACAGTGAACCACACCTCCACCATTGTATCTACAGCTGTCCACACATCTGGCAATGACAGTTTGTAAGGTTTAGTGTAGGTGTTTCATATAGTCTTCAATTATTCCACATGGGTAACCATTGTGATGCATTGCAGGTCTGATCTGTATATATTAACAGGACCACCATACATTATGTGTATGTGTGTTAAATGGCCACATGGCAGATAGCATGCAATTAATATGATCCGTGCATTATCAAGCCTGATAAATAATAACAATCTCACCTGCAACAGGCTGCTGTCACTGCAAAATGCCAGAGGTACCTAAATAGGGTTGTCACAGCAGTAAGATCATTATCCACACCTGTGTGATAGCTACAAGGTGCAATGTGCATGTTAGCACATAAGGCAATACAATAGACTATACTATGGAGTATACATATCTGTGCATACATAGAGTAGCAAACTATAGTATTTGGCATGTGCATTCATGCCTTGCATATGATGATATGTTAAATATTGTACAGTAACACATGTAACTATATTAAATATAATTGTGTTATATGTGCAGTAGTGACTTACCAGACAACTCCTGGCTAAGTGGTTGTGAGACACCTCCACAATACCAGCTAAAACTTGTGGATGGAGTTCTGCAGGTGTCCCCAGGTTGGCCAGTAGCTCCTCAGTACATGTGAGTGGGGGCTGGGTGAGTGGCCCCCCACCTGTTGCAGCTTGTTCCCTGGTGATTGCGTTTGCATGCTGTTTCGCCCATCTAATGAGGTCAGTGCAGTGTTGGCACACCTGCTGATAGGTGCAATTGTGGCCGCCAACATCATTTACCCTCCTGTGAAGTTCCTCCCACTGGGCATCCCAGTGCTGTGCATCCTGTGGCACATGGCTGAAGATTGTTTCATGGTTGTCAAGGAGGTATGGAATGAGGACTTCATCCTCCAAGCAGGTGCATGGTGGCAGCCTGGCACGCAGCATACCTGGAAAACATAATGATGGAGACAGGTCACAGTAACTCACAGAGAAGTACAGAAGTACAGCTGCACATACATGTATATCACATGTATTATGATTACAAATATGTCTTTGCAAATCTGCATGACACTAACACCACTGATATGTTTAACTCACACACATTTGACACTTACTGGTGATTTGATGTTGTCGCCATATATGTGTGTGTCAAGTGATGACATTGCTCATACTTCATGTGGATGTTGTCTTGATGTGGGCATGTCTGTTTACCTGTACTGGTGTCTTTACCTATCAGCACATGCCTGGATGTGTTTACATTATTGCAAGAGACCTTAATGTTGTGTGTATGTCACATATATAGTCATACACAACCTTAAGGGGCATGACCTGTGACCCTACAGATTTCTCACAGAAGGTTTTACATGTATGTGTTTTGCCATATACATCTACATGGCACTGTACAGCAGTATAGCATCCTGCCATGTATTACCTGTGTTGCACATGTGAAACACATGGAACAATGGCTAGCTTGATGGTATTTGCAGGATTGGATATCAACTATAGCATGTATGGTCATAGTGAACTAGTAGGCTATATGCACTGGGCCATTTCTGAGCCTAGGCTGAAATGTTACCTAGCTGTAGCCAACAGACAGGTATCTTTCAGTGGCCAGTTGAAGCAGTGCCGCAGAACTGATCCAGTGGGTTACTAATATATTTGCCATGCGATCATCACACCATGTCTCAAAGAGGGGCAATGTGCAGCTTTGCTGGACAGGGATGCATAGTATGGCAGGAGTATGTAAAGTGTATGGGACAGGGATCTGTCAGGCATGTTATGATCCTTATACTAGACAGGTGGATGTCCATGAAGTATGTGTTCATTTGAAATCAGGATGTGTAAGTGTAGCATGTCCAACATCTCTGGTTTGGACATGCCTTTATTCAGGGTAGGCATCATGCTACATAGTGGAGCTAGAGTTTGGGAAGGCCTGTGTAGGCCATCTGAACATGGCCAATAACCCTCAAAGGGAATATGTGATCTATTATGGGTCACTTGAGTGTTGAGTATGGCTGAACAATGACCTCTGTATTCATGGATGGCACGCTGTCATGATTAGGGGTGCCACTTATGACTACCTGACTGGTGTGGTGAAGTGACTATCAAAGAAAAGACTACTGTCCAGCTGTGTCCCATAGACACACAGTTTCCATTATATTGACCACTGCCTAGGTGGTAGTTCGTGGGTACAGGGATTTTCACATAGGGCATGACAATGCAATACTTAGTTGTGAGATTGTGGCCATACATCACACACTACACATCTGACCCACAAAGGCCCTTCTGTATGTTGCCCGTAGCACTCATTGAGTCAACTATTGCTCTTAGTTCATAGTCATTTGCAAACTTCAATTGGCAGAGGCCTTCTGTGTTAGTCTGTGTGGTATAGATAACAAAGAGGGGGAGTACCAGGAATGAACCCTCTATTACTGTAGCTGGCACTGGTTTGATGTGCGTGTATTAGTCAGACACCATCTGTAGTGTTGGTTCTGCCAGCAGTCTAGTTGCCAACCAATCCTGTGACATAGGATTATTCACCTAGTTTACTGAGTGTAGCTGGAACACAGTATGGGTGATGGTGTCCTAATACCTGGCAAGGTCATGATATGCTGTGTTAATCAACCTTACTGTCATCTACATCTATACTGACTACATCAAATAAGTTGATCAAGGTTCATGGCCTTACAGACCAGACTCAGAAGGGTAGTAGTGCATTATTTCTCATTATCAGTGGTGTCTCCCCCTTTGTGGAATGTGATAACTGTTGCTGTGCACCATTCAGTGTGTACACAGCCTGACATGAAGCTATGATTGAACATGATGTGTATGTGGAGAGCAAATTGTTCTGACATTTCTGTAAAATACACCCTGGGATGTTGACAGGTCCCATGCAAGCTGTATGTATGGCTTTAGAGAGTGCAGCTTGTACCTGCATAGCTGTTATTACAGGGGCTCTGTAGTGTACATGGATATATAAATATGTGTACCTGTTGCGGGGGAGGTGAGAGTGGGTTTAGGTTATCCAAGATCCTATCAGGATGAACAAGTGCTATTTCTGTAGGTGCAGTACTTCTCATGCCATAGTGCTGTGAATCACGGCAGGTCTTGTTGTTTCCATTACAATTCATGACACAGCTATAGAATGCTCTGTGGATGGCCTCATAATATGTGGCTGATTAGTTTCACAGTATCTTTGTGTGGTTTTATATGGTGTATCTGCATCTTACTGAGGCTGACCAGGGATCACCGCCACTCGTGTGTACACTCTTGCAACAGTTTCTACCTTCTGTGGTACAGTTTAAGGGAGGATACCACCAGTCTGCTTTCCTGTTTGTGTTTGGTTGAATCTTGGTTCTGTTTCAATAGCACAATCACTGCACGTATGTGAGTGCTTAAAGTATATTTGTGTAGGATTCAGCATTTGCACATGCATTGTCCATCTGCATGGGTGCCATGACAGTCACCACTTTGCTCTTAAGAAGCATAACATTGGCTTTGGAGACTGACTATGTGTAGCATACTGTTCTCCCTATTTGTGGAACTATGTTGATCCAGGTCATTGGGGTTAATGAAATCCAATATGCATTGAGCACAGGTGTTGGTACATGAGGAGTCTTCCCAGTTCATAATGGGATAGTTGAGAGTAGCCATTATTATGGTTTTCTGTCTCAAACCTAATATTCCCCATTACAGCACAATATGACAGTTGGGAATGCTGAGGCATGGTTGGTGATATGTCCCAAGGTGCAATTTGGATTCCACTTTGGCACAAAGGTAGTTGCTCAGTATAATGCATCTAAAGTTATGCAAGTGCAACTAGCATGGCGGTGTACATATCCTTCAGGAATATGGACACACCTGTGGCCTGTGTGTTCCAATAAAGAATAATGGCCAAGAGGCACGGTATGTGTTATATCATGGTCATGCTGGGGTGCTCTCCGAAGCATTGAAACATATCTCAGTCACTCACTGCACAGATATGTTCTCCATGTTAAGGATTGACATGAGTCCATATTGAGTTTCTGAAATGTATCATTGAGTAGCGAGACCCGCAATTTATTGCTTGGCTGTGCCTGTTACAACAGTGGACTTTCACTTGAACTTTGCATGATGAAGGCACTATAGGGGAAGCATGAGCCCTAGCCAGTATCCAAATTCCCAGGGGTGACAGGTGCAGGCCCTGACTGGCAAAGCATCATGGTCTGTCAACCATGTTATCCCAGGCAGAGAGATATTGGATACCCTTTGAATTACACCAGTACATGAGACAATTGTGGAATACAATCCTTTTGTCCCTGTACTGCAGTATCATTCGGCCAATGGCAGAATGCTACCCAGGCCTTGGGACATACCAGCATGGGCTACAAGACCTGACAGTTCCTACATGTGTTTCCATGCAGTCCAGGCTACTGCATCACAGGTCCTGCACAACAACATGGAATATGCCAGAGCCATGTCTATAGTTCAAAAGGTGGTCTGAGTGTATGGGTATGTGGCTAATCATGGCAGACAGGCAGCTGACAGTATGTTTGCCCTCATATAGCTTGGTGTGTAACATAGTGCTAGAGTTTGCATTCACAAATGAGTACTGCGGGGCATGTTTCTGGCCACATGTTCTGAGGAGTGGCACAATTTGGCAAACTATGTCATACAATTTGTGTATTTTGTTGTCTGTCTATTCCAGCTTGGGAGGTCTCTTGCTTGGCCAGATACCTAGAAGCCTCTGTGAATGTATGTGAATTCTGGTGGTATGTGTGGATGTCCTTACAGCATTCTGGTAAAGGTATGTGTTTGTTGAGGTGATGAGATGCATATGTTAACCTACACCTCATGACTGTCCAGTCCAGTCATGTCTGTAGACTGGATTGCCTTCCAGCTTACCTCTGTAGCTGCATCCCAGACAATGTGTGGGGTGTGGTGTTAGGTGGGTTTGGCAGTGTACATGGCATAGAGATTACATTCCTCCAGGATGGCCACATACACAAAGCTGACATTAGTAAACACCAGTAGCTGACTAGTGGACATGCCTGTATGAGTATTTAGTACTACAAGTACCAAGTACTGTATTTAGTTTATTTATTACTTATGAAGATGTTTTAGACAGTGATGCTCACAAGTAAATATTTGTGTTATGGACATGACAATACTGGCTATTACAGAAACGTATTAGCTAACTTTAGCAGCAATCCTCATCTGAGGAGCACATCACATCCTGATAGTTGATTGCAGATGATGCAAGTGTCAACAGGTCTGTATTGTTTTCTGGGTATATACTCACATATCCACCAGAACCATGAGTTATATTAGGCAGGGACACCCACTCCCCAAACAGAGTCAAGTATCAATAGACTCTCCTGCCACTATCAACATGATCAGGATATAATCAGATAGTGTAAGCCATCACCTATGAAGCAGCTATTACACATACACAAAGCTGACATTAGTAAACACCAGTAGCTGACTAGTGGACATGCCTGTATGAGCATTTAGTACTACAAGTACCAAGTACTGTATTTAGTTTATAGACTCTGCTGCCATTATCAGCATGATCAGGATATAATCAGATAGTGTAAGCCATCACCTATGAAGCAGCTATTACACATGGGCAGCAGTCTCCTACATCTTACACTCCTACTGCAGATGTTACACTGGAGTTAAAGATGATATACAACTTGTTTCATTACCAGTACTGTGCACAACCTTACATACAGTATTTGCAAGTGGCTGTTAGGTTGGCAATGAGAGGTTAGGCTACACAAACCTGAAAGTTCAACCAGTGTGTCTCTACTCTCAATATCCACTCTATGTCAGTGTGCAAAAAGCCATTTGGACCAGCCCTGTAACAAGGGTCACTACACATTTGCATAACATGTACACATGCACAGCTGTTATTGCTTGCAAATGATACTAGAGAGGTGGATATTACATGTCTTATGTGCATGGATAGTTACCTAGCTCTTCCAATTTTCTTTGCTATCATGCTGCTAAACTGTCAAATGAATACAATTCATATGTATCCTGTTATTGAATATTGTAATTGCCAATAGACATAATTAATGTTTGTATAACATAACAGAAATGCTATGTAAAATGGAATACAGATCTGCCTAGAATACTGTACATTACACAGTTATTGGCACAATATCCCACAATGCAAATCATATTTGCAAAGTAAGATCACCTTTGACATGTTCATCTCACTAACACACCCATACATATGTCTACTGCTACAATATATCAACATATACTATCCCATTATAGCACATACTTGTTGGACCAACCCTGACACTGACAGTGGCTGGAAAAGAATTGATGAATTCCAAGCCCATATATATATCATCCCTTGTGGTGTATGAGTAGTTTGCCTTGTGACCTACAGCAGTACACACATAGAATACTACAAGCATTACTACTGCTCAATAATACATCATTACAAGATAGCTATTTCCACTATATGCATTGATTACACTGTAATTATTACAGAACAGGTACTACATACACAGACATTCTAAATGTTATACATACCTTCTTGGTAATTGGAGGTGTTATTGACTAGTATTTTAATCTTTTTCGGTTTGTATTTCAATCTTCTGTTGGGTATTTTGTACTGTTCTGCAGTTATATACAGATGGTTTGAATGTGTGACAAGGCATCCTTTTATAGAGATCAGTAACATGTGGTATCCTGGTCACCAGCTGGTGTTCCAAAGTAGTTGATTACATGCACATCAGCTGTGCAGCTACTCCCTTAGCCAATACCATGGCAACGGTGGAGTATAATTGAGTACTCCACTTGGGCGTTGTCCCTTTACCTTACTTGTGAAGAAGACAGCCTGGAAGTGTTGTTTGAAATCTATTGCAACAGCTGTATGGAGACAAACAGAAATATATTGTGTGTAATGCCTAGAAGAATTGGTCTACATGTGAGTACTGCTGTTATATTTTTGAACATTGCTACTTGTGCAGGGTTTGTCTGTACCTAATACTTCTGCATATGTTTCAGTCTGGCCAGGATGTTTGACCAGATCAAGACTGTATGGCTATGCATATAATGTTAGGGGGTTTACAGTGTGCTCACTAGACATCTTTATTTTGGTGTAAATGTGTATCATACTGTGCTGATAATCAGTAATTGGTAACACTTCCTGGTGTAATTACTTTTCAACCCTCTGAAACGGGATTAGTTCAAACAAATCCTGTAACATCTGCAGCTTTTCCATTGTATAACAGCAACTATTTCATATAGACCATGTTAGTGTGGCTCTGTGCAAGTATGTCAAGGTTTCAGCAGATGTCGTACAGTGGGTAAATAATTGGTTATGCTATGACAGTATGTATTTTTGTAATTAGTTTGGGTGTGGGGGAGACGTTGGTGGGTGTACATAGCAGATGCAGGTGTGTAGGAACTGCTTTTATTCATATTTTATATGTGTGTGTGGGTTCTTTCCCTATGTGAACACCTATCCCTTAGTGGACTAATACTATGGTAATTGCAGACTGATTCATTAAGGCACTGTTAAATGCTTCATGTATAGCATGCAGGTAATGTTAGTCCTTGAACCCTTTTGGCAATACATCAGAATGTAATAAAGTTTTGCTAAATGAAAGATGTCTGTGTATTTCTGTCATGGATATTTGCAGTCATTGTAGTTGTGTTGGTGACTAACCCTATTTGGCTCATGTCCATAAAACATATTTGTAATAGGATATTGGCATATACTCTTCATATGTTGTGTTCATATTGTTTGGGGGTGGCAGAATGTGTGATTGCTATGGTCCATGTTATACGCAGATTTGAACACTAAAGATGCTGTATACACACATGTATGTATGTATATATATATATATATATATATATATATATATATATATATATATGTATGTAGATATAGATATAAATATATCCTATATATTATTGCATACATTTATATGTACCTCCATAGATGTGTAGATGTTTTTAACCTATCTATATATCTACATATATGTATATCTCTATATATCGACATGTATCTATGTATCTCTCTGGACTACACGAAAAGAGACATGGAAGAGCTCTCTGATCATGTAGCCCAGGCGGGTATGACCCTGACCCTGAGTAGCATCCTGCCCTCACCAAGAATGATACCGCAGAATAAAGAAAAAATGATCAATTTCAACAATTGGCTAAGCTTTTGGTGCCATTCAAAGAGGATCCAGTGTCTGTCAGCCTGGGACAACATGCTCGACAAGCCTCATTGCTTCACAGGAGATGGCTTGCACCAATCACCCCTAGGCTTTCGAATACTGGCCAAGGCTCTTGCTGCCCCCATAGTGCCTTTTTTAGGCAAGGCTCAAAAGTCAAACCCACCTCCGTACACAGCACAAATAAAAAAATGAGGGTTATGCTACTCAACGCCAGGAGTTTAAATCTCATAATGCACACACTCAAGGCACTCCTCAGTATGGAGAACATCAACATCTGTACAGTAACTAAAACCTGGTTCAATGCTCCACAGAGCACCCCAGCACTATCAGGCAGGCTACAACTCATACCACACATTTCGGCCACGGAACATGGACCAAAACAGAAAAGGAGGTGGTGTATCCATATTCATCAAGGATACCTACATCTCCAGGTTAGTGGCACAGCATGATACCTCTGAGATTATCCATGTGTAACTAACATTGGGCAAATCTGCAATGCAAATTGTGGCCTGCTACAGATCACCCTCCATGACCCAGGACCACCTCTCTGCCTTTCTGGAGACACTGGAAAACATGAAGGTCCTACCGAACACCTTGATATTGGGTGAGTTCAATTACTCTACCGTTAACTGGGAAAACTACTCAAGTACAATCTCCCAGGTCCAGCGCTTCCTGGAATTTATCAACTCAAATGCCCTGAATCAGCTGGTAAACTCCCCTACCAAAGATGAAAACATATTGGACCTGGTCATCACCAACATGGGCGACAGGTGTTCTGCACCAGAGGTCAACCCGTCACTGGTTAGATCAGACCATAAACTAATCACTCTGGATGGCCACACCACACCACCACCCCAACCAAGGAAACCACAGTGAAAAACTTTTCTATAGCAAACTTCACCTTACTTAAGACAGAGGTGGTAAGTTTCACAGCCCCCATGCTAAAGGATAACAGTGTCCAAGATGCAGGAACCTTTACAAATGCACTCTATGAGAACCTACAAGGATGCATGGATTGTGCCATCCCTAGCAAAACCAAGACTCACTCCCCTAAGAGAAGGAAACTAGTCTGGTGGACCCCTGCCATAAACAGGCTATACAATAGAAGGAGGAAACTAGTTCAGAAAAAAAAGCAAATCCCAAGAAGGAAAGACATCCCTGATCAGTATCAGTAAGAAACTAAGGTCCCTCATAAAATCATCCAAGGCTAACTTTGAAAGAAAAATAGCCAAGGTTTCAAATGATAACCACAAAGCCTTCTTTAGATATGTGAAGAATCTAAGTGGCAACTCGCAGACATGCTCTGAGCTAGTGCAAAATAGCACAAAATATATTGAACCTACTGATATTGCCAACATCTTGACAGATAGATTCAGTGCAAACTTCACCCCCATCTCACCCCCAAAAGGGCCCACAACATTACCAGAAAAGTGTAGTATCCTGGAAATCACAG
The DNA here is from genome assembly GCF_019279795.1 of Protopterus annectens. NCBI lineage: Eukaryota > Metazoa > Chordata > Ceratodontiformes > Protopteridae > Protopterus > Protopterus annectens. Next base: position 1,603,021,145 of record NC_056725.1, on the reverse strand, counting down.
ACGCACAGGTGAAAACAGCCCTTTCAAAAGCCAAAAGTACAGCGTCAGTGGGGCCAAATGGTGTCCCAGGCTATGTCTTGCATGAACTACAAAATGAACTAATCCCCCACCTAAACACGCTGTTCAACCTCAGCCTCTCCACAGGCTATGTGCTCATAGAATGCCACACAGCAATGATTATTCTGCTCCACAAAGGAGGGGCCACAACTGACCCTGGTAACTATCATCCCATAAGCCTGACTGGCCTGGTCTGCAAGGCTATGGAGCGCATCATCATGGAACTCATTAACAAAGACATTGGAAACCTCCAAACACTTCACCTGACCCAGTTCGGCTTTGTTAAGGGCAGATCATGCCTACTAAACCTGCTTGACTTCTTCAAGACAGTCACCAAGGCCATAGATGAGGGGAAGGTGGTTCACACAGCCTACCTTGACCTCACCAAGGCTTTTGACACCATTCCCCACTCGGGAACTATAGAAAAACTCACCAGCCTGAACATAAACCCCTACGTCATGAGATGGGCTGCCAACTGGCTTACAGACAGAACTCACATGGTAGGAATAGCGGGCTCCAGGTCCGACTCTAAATCAGTCACAAGTGGTGTCCCACAAGGCTCGGTCTGGGCCCTCTACTGTTCGGCATATACTTCTCAGAAGTACAGGCAAATGCAGGAGGATTATTGCTAACCAAGTTCGCTGATGACTGCAAACTGGGAGCCATAATTGACTCTACGACTGACATGGACATTCTCCAAAAGGGCCTTACTGAGATGGACACCTGGTGTCAAAGTCATGGTCTCAAGCTAAATGCCAAAAAATGCATAGTCATCCCATTTGAGAAAAACAAAACACCCATGAATTACTACATAGGTGGCAGCCCCCTTAATACAGAAGAGGTAATACAAGATTTGGGGACCCAGGTAGATAGTAATCTCTCCTTTTATAATCATATTGCCAAAGTAGTTAGGAAATTCTTCTATGTAGACCGTCTAATTACTAAAGGCTTTGCATCTAGAAATAAAGAGGTTATAGTGCCCTTCTACTCGTCACTCATCAGAGCCATCATAGAGTACAATGCCTCATTTGCGACGTACCTCACATGACACTTCCAACAGCTGGAAAGACCACAAAAGTACCTCACCAAGAGGTTTACTGGCCTCAAACATATGTCCAATGCAGCCCGACTGGAAAACCTCTGGCTGTACTCAGTGGCATATCACTTACTCAAAGGTGATCTCTGCCTGAATTACAAAGCCATGTCCAACTCAGAATTGATGGACATGCTCCACCTAAAGAAATCCAAGTCACTGCGAGCCACTCGCTCTAGTGAGCTAAATCTCGCCATGCCACAACAATAAATTGAACATGCTGGAGGGATAGATTCCTGTTCCAGAGACTCCCCATGCTTTGGAACAAAATTCCTAACTACATTAGGCAGAGCCCCTCACTAACACTCTTCAAGAGAAACCTTGATGAGTGGATGAGTAACAGAAAATACCCCCCTGGGATCACTTCATTGGCTCTTCTTGACAGAGGCTCAGTTAGTTAATCAATGGGGTGACGAAAGCTGGCACACTCTGGCTAGGCTCGGGCAGATAGCCTAGTACCTACCTATGAGCCTTTGAACCTAATCTCTCTCTCTCCCTCTGTCTCTCTCTCTCTCTCTCTATATATATATATATATATATATATATATATATATATATATATATATATAGCATACATCTTTCATTGGGTATATGGCGGTTTGTCCAATTTCCACACAATCCTCCCTTTTGTGTTTTAACCTGTCTGAATACACAGCTGGTAGAGATGCATCTCAGGTAGCTTACTGGTAAGTTACTCTGAAGTTGGTGTACATGGTTGTGGGTTTTAATCCTGGAAGTGGTTATTATTTTACCTCTCAGAGCAGGCACTGGTAGTGAAAGTGTGATTAATGCACATTTAAGCAGTTGTACGCATGTTTGCCCATGGTCTGCATGATGGTAAGCAAAGGTTACACCTGTGAAGTGCTTATCCGTTTAACCGTGTTTAAGTGCCACTTACTGTCACGCAAACCAGCGCAAAACTACTTACAACTGCTTAAATATGCATTAATCAACCTGCATCCAACAGCCTTTATTCTGACCCTCAAAATAAAATAACAGCCCTGGAACCCGAGACCATGAACACCACAGTCACTGACTTTACCACTAAGGCATTTGAGATATGTACAAATGTTGTGGTGTTTAGAATATACATTTTACTATGGGCATTCCTCCCTACTGAAAACTAATGTGACAGTCAGTTGGTGTACATATGTATGATACATGTTAATGTTCATATGTTTGTGGAAGTGTTGCAATGTGATCTGACAGGGTGTATTAAGGATGAGAATGGTTCTTGTTTTGTGTCCTTTTGTTATTGTCTCCATACTCCATGTATACACCTCCAGTTCACTTATTAAACATCCAACCCAGGGTCTCCTTGATGCATAATTTCATTACCCATCATTCCTCCCCCACCCCAAACTCCACATACACAACAACCATCCCTTCTATGGTGATTTAAGTTAATATTAATAGTTATAATACCAGAGCTGCATGTGTTTTGTGTACACTTCAATTCCTTTGTATTGCTTCTGTGTCACAAAGTGTGTTCATAGATGTTTATATATATGGCTATAGATGTAACTGTGTATGTATGTATATATATATATATATATATATATATATATATATATATATATATATATATATATATATATATATATATATATATATATATATATATATATATATAGATAGATATATATATACATATATTGTATTAATGTTTAGGAGTTATACATATGTAGACTTGTATATGTTGATTCACAAACTACAGTACATTACAATGTACTGTACATATGTACACAAAGTGACTGTCCCATTTGTGGTCAGTACTGTGGAATGCCTATAGTAAAAGGTGTAGTCTAAAAACCATAACGCATGCATACAGCTCAGATGGCTTAGTGGTAAGTCCCATGACTATGGTGTGCATGGTCCAGGGTTCAAAACCTGCGATGCTTTAAAATTGTGTTTTACTCCAGAATAAGGCTCATTTAAGCAGTTGTAAGTATGTTTAAAAGTGTTCGCATGATATTAAAGCAGCGGTTAAACACAGTTAAATGAAATTTAAAAAACGTATAACTTGTGCGCGCAAACACGGCCACATCAGCTAACTACTCAGGATATTTTTATTTCAGTGAAGTAACATCTCACTATGTGCTGACATAACATTACAATCTCTGTTGACTTTACTCTCCAGCCCACGTGGGTTTATATGGGTGTTTCAAATGTTTATTATACTGAAGATTACTACCTAAATATGCAAGCTGTGGTTAAGATATACATTTTAACATGTAAAACATCACTGACTTTATTGGGATTTGAACCACAATTGCAGATACTATGTGAATGCTGTAACCATTACACTATTGACATTAACGTTGCTTCTGCCTATTTCCTATTTATATGATTTCTATGTGTAAGCTAGGCTAAGCAAAGGACGGAGGCAGCCAAACCCAATGAGCTTCACTTACTCTTGAAATAAAAACATAACAAATGAAATGAGAGACTATAAATTAAATTCCTAACTACATTAGGCATAGCCCCTTACTGACACACTTCAAGAGAAACCTTGATGTGTGAATGAGCAACAGAATATACACCCCTAGGATCATGTGTCCCAGAACCATACAGCCAGGGGGAGGGGGAGGGGGAGCCCCTCCAGTTTTATAGCTGCAAGACTTGTTGGGAAACTTGAATGGTGTTGAAGTTTCACATTAACATGCCCTTTTTAGATCACTAAGTGCCCCTATCACCCTCCGCCACCCCAGTCTTCAACAGCATCCGTCAACTCTGCCTGGAATCACTTCATTGGCTATGCTTGACAGAGGCTCAGTTACTTCATCAAAGGTGCAGTGAAAGCCAGCACACTGTAGCTATGCTTCTAAATGCCCTTGGGCAGATAGCCTAATACCTATCTGTGAATGTCTAAAGTGCAGGCCATCACAGAAATAATATGTAAATAAACAGAGCTTTCAGTTCACAATATACAGAGAAAAAGCACCATGTAGTCAAAAAACAGTTAAGTACAGCAAGAAAATACAGAACACTGATACTTAATCACTCCAAAAGCCTATCTTGGAAGTTAGAAGACTTGTAAAAGTTTAAGGCTTTCTATTGCTTACCAGTAGGTTACCTACAGGAAAGATGAGAAACAAGCACAGATGGGAAACATGCATGCAACAATATCATACTGGCTTGCATGTGTCAGGCTTAGGCTTTTGAATACTGGCCATGGCTCTTGGCGCCCCCATGGTGCCTTTTTTAGGCAAGGCTCAAAGGTAATTCCCACCTCCGTAAACAGCGCAATAGTAGAATCAATGAGGGTTATGCTACTCAACGCCAGGAGTTGTAATCACAAAATGCACGCACTCACAGCACTCCTCAGTATGGACAACGTCAACATCTGTGCAGTAACTGAAACCTGTTTTAAGGCTCCTGAGGGCACAACAGCTCTACTGGACTACAACCCATACCACAACTTTCAGCCACAGAACATGGACTGACACAGACATGGAGGGGGTGTATCCATATTCACAGGGATACCTGCACCTCCAGGTTAGTGGGGCAGCATGATACCTCTGAGATCATCCATGTGCAGCTAACATCAGCCACATCTGCAATGCAAACTGTGGCCTGCTACAGATCACCCTCCATGACCCAGGACCACCACTCCACCTACCTGGAGACAGTGGAAAACATGACAGTCCTACTGAACACCCTGGTATTGGTCGATTTCAACTACCCTACCATTAACTGGGAAACTTACTCAAGTACTCACTTCTAGGCCCAGCGCTTCCTGGAATGTATCACCTCAAATGCCCTGTATCTGATGGTAAACTCCCTAACAGAGGTGGAAACATACTAGAAGTGGTAATCACTAACATGGGCGACAGGTGCACCACAGCAGAGGTAAACCAGTCACTGGTTAGGTCTGACCATGAACTATTCACTGATGATTTCCACACCCAACCATCTCCCCTACCCAAGGAAACCACAGTGAAAACCTTTCCTAAAGCTAACTTCACACTACTAAAGACCGAGGTGTGGGGTTTCACAGCCCCCACGCTAAGGGAAAACACTGCTCAAGATACAGAAAGATTTACAAGTGCACTCTATAAGCAGCTACAAGGATGTATGGATCATGCCATCACTGGTAAACCAAGATTTGCTCCTCCAAGACAAGGACACCAGTCTAGTGGACCCCTGCAATAAACAGGCTATACAACAGAAGTAGGACAGTAGTCCAGAAAAACAGCAAATCCCAAAAAGGACAGACATCTGTGACCAGTATTAGGTAGAAACTTAGGTCCCTCATAAAATCATCCAAGGCTAACTTCAGCAGGAGAATAGGCAAGGATTCAAAAGATAAAGACAAAGCCTTCTTTGGCTATGTCAAGGATCTAAGCGGTAACACACAAATTTGCACTGTACCAGTGCAATATAGCACAAAATATACTGGACCTACTGATATCACCAACATCCTTGCAGATACATTCAGTGCAAACTTCACCCCCTAAAGAGCCCACTACAATACCCGAATAGTACAGTATCCCAGACTTCCGAGACACACAGGTAGAAATAGCCCTCTGAAATGGCAAAACACAGCATCAGTGGAGGCAGATGGTGTCCCAGACTGCGTCTTGCAAACACTACAGGACGAACTAACCCCCCCACCTAATTAAGCTTTTCAACCTCAGCCTCTACACAGGCTACATGCCCATACAATGGCACATAGCAATGGTTATTCCACTCCACCAAGGTGGAAACATAACTGACCATGGTAACTACCACCCCATAAGCCTGACTAGCCTGGTCTGCAAAGCTATGGAGTGAATCCTCATGGCACTCATTAACAAAGACATTGGTAACCTCCAAATACTTGACCAACCCAGGTCAGCTTGGTTGAGTGCAGATCATGCCTACTGAACCTGTTTGACATCTTACAGACAGTCATCAAGGCATTAGATGAGGGGAGAGGTGGTTCATGCATACTACCTGGACCTCACCAAGGCTTTTGACACCATTCCCCACTCAGGTATTATTCATAAACACACCAGCCTGTACATAAACCCATACATCACAGGATGGGTTGCCAACAGGCTTACACACAGAACCCATATGGTAAGACCAGCAGCCTCCAAATCCAACTCTTAACCAGTCACAACTGGTGTCCCACAGGACTCAGTCCTGGGACCCCTACTGTTTGGCATATACTTCTCAGAGGTACAGGCAAACACAGGTGACTACGGCAGACCATGTTTGGCAATGACTGCAAACTGGGAGCCATAATTGACAGTCCAGCTGACACAGACATCCTTCAAAGGGCTTCACAGAGACCGACACAGGGTGTCAAAGTCATGGCCTCAAACTAAGTGCCACAAACTGCATGGTCATTCCATTTGAGAAAAACTAAACACCCACATATTAACACATAAGTGGCAGCCACCTTAGTACAAACGAGGTAATAGGCCATCAGGGGACTAAGGTAGATAGTGATCTCTCCTTTGACAATCATATCTCCGCAGATGGGAGATAGGAAATTCACCGTGGGGATCATGTCAGTTGCCCTGCTAGACAAGGGTCCAGAGAAGTACATATTGTGGGAAGAAATATCCAGGGAATTGTTATGGCTAGGCTTGTATAGGCCCTAGGGCCGATAGCCTCGTACCAACCTATGAACCTTCTATGTAGGCCATCTGATTGCTAAAGGGCTTGCATCTAGACATACTGAGGTTATAGTGCCCCTTTACTCATCACTCAGCAGTCTCATCATAGTGTATAATAACCCATTTGGGATGTACCTCAGAAGACACTTCCGACAGCTGGAAGGACCACGAACGTACCTTGCCAAGAGGATTACTGGCCTCAAACATATGTCCTATACAGCCAGACTGAATAAACTCCTGCTTTACTCAGTGGCCTCTCGTTTACTCAGAGATGATCTCTGCTGGCCTACAAAGCCAGGTCCAACTCAAGCTTAATGGATATGCTCCACCTATGGGAATCTATGTCACAGTGAGCCACATGCTGTAGTGAGCTAAATCTTGCCACAACTATAACTAGAACATGCTGGAGGGACAGATTCCTGTCACAGAAACTCCCCATGCTTTGGAAAAGCATCCATAATTATATTATACAGAGCCCCTCACTGACACTCTTCAAGAGAAACCTTGAAGAGTGGATGGGGAACAGTAGATACACCCCAGGGATCCCGCCATTGGCTCTGCTTTACAGAGGGACAGTTAATTCATCAATGGTGTGGCAAAAGCTGACACATTTTGGCTAGGCTTATGAATGCCCTCAGGCAGTTAGCCAAGTACCTACCTATGAACCTATACATACAGTATCAGCACATGCTGATAGCTTAATTTACTGTTCAGGTGTTGACTTACCTTGTGCCAATAGCAGTTGCGTGTGCAATAGCTGAGGGCTGCCTATGTTGGATGCACACAGTAGACTGCCTCTACATGACAATTTACAGGTAGTCTTGTGTGTGTGCCATCCATTTTTACTGTGTGTGCAGGTGGAGAAAGGTGTCAGTCTCTAGGTGCCTACACTGTCAGTGTGTGTGCTATATGTTCCCTCCTTGCCAAAGCATGGGCATACTGGGCATGCCGCTGTCTGCCTACTGGGGCTGGCTCAGGGTGTTCATTGTCTGAGTACCTCTGTGCCTGTGGGGCCCTTGGCAATGGTGGTGGGTTGTGAGGGCCTTCACCATTCTGTCCCTGCTGCAGTATTTCTGCAGGATCATATTGTGTAGCATGGCACATACTATGAAGATGTAGGCACATGTGCCTGGAGAGTACTGCAAGGCTCCACCAGATATGTCCAAGTAATGGAACTGTGATTTAAGCATCCCAAACACATGCTCTATGATGATTCTCATTTGTGCGTGTGCCTCATTATGGCATTCTTGCATGGGTGTGTGTGCATTTCTGATGGGAGTCATCATCCATGGTTCCAGTGCATAGCCAGCATCCCCCACCAGGTGGCCATATGGGATGTCCCCCCTGGCAAATACCAGATACAGCTGTGAGGCATGCCAGATGTGGGAATCGGGATAGCTTCCAGTGCTGCCAGCACACACATCCATGATAATGCCCTGGGCATTGCACACGGCTTGGCAGTTGATGGAGGGGTATCCCTTGCAGTTTATGTAGTGCCTACCCTGCTCACCGGGTGGTGACTTGATGTGTATGTGCATGCAGTCTCTTGCACCCAGTACCTCCAAGTATTCTGCCACATGGTGGATGAGACGCATATTGCTGGCCAACTCCTCCTGCATTTGGGGGAATTATATGTGCTCATTGGCATGTGGTAACATGGCATCCAGGAACTGGTGAAGTACCCTGGATGCTGATGCCTGTGAGATCCCCATGACATCCCCAGTTGGCCTTTGAAAGGTACCTGTGGCTAGTATTCTTAGGCTTACACATACCTTCATATCCACTGGGATGGGCTCCCCTCTGTTTGTTCTGGCTCTGAGGCGTGGCTGGCACAGCTCAACAAGTTGCTGTATGGTGTCCCTGTCCACCCTGTAATGCTCTACTATCTCCAGATCATGTAGCCCCTGGTAGGTTACCCTGGGTCTGAACACTCTTCTCCTCCTCTGGTGTCAGAGGTGGTTATCAGCATCATCCTCCACACCACCTTCAGTCTCCAACACATGCTGGTGGATCAAAGCTATGGCAGCCCCTAACATGTACATATTAAAGTTCCCCTTATGTATACACCAATGGTGCAGAGTATATGGGAATACACAAGTGTGTGTGAGGTGCTTTTGCACTTTACACTATTGTGCTATGAATGCTGTTGATGTCATTGGCTGTGTATGAGCAATTCCAGCTGCAGGGTATCTTAATTAGGAGTTTTACAGTGAGTACTGCAAGTGTGGGGCCTGTAGTGTGGAGTTATGCTTGCCTGCCTTGATTAATCTGTTGCCCTTTAATTCACTTTTAAACCTGGATCCACTCCCATTGTCAGACATGCATCCACTTGCCAACTTTCTTGTTTTGTACTTTCCCTACCCAGTCATGTGTTGCACAATGTGTTTTGTAGCTGATATAATGCAATTCTGCTTTGTTCTGCTGTGACACTTTACTGTTTTCTTTGCGGTACAGCCCCTCCCCTTTCCTGTTCTGCAGGTAGCTGCTTGCAGCCCTGTTAGCTGTTGTCAATGGCCCACTGTAGGTTCCTAGGTGTTAATTAGTCATTTGTACTCCAATTAGCCTGCTGCAGCATTTCCTTATTTTTTTCCTATACCCTTCCTGTTTCAGCTCTGGTGCGCGCCACGCAAACCCATTCATTGAGTTTAAGTGCATTTTAATCTCTGTTCACATGCATACTCGATTACCTTGTGTGCTCTCAGCTAAGCAAAGCTAAAGCCAGTTCACCACACCCCTTTCCTTCAGCTTTGCTTAGCTATGGGCAAATTGGATTAGCAATGCTCCAATGTGCTTACAGCAAAGGTGACACACCCCTCTCTTGATGTCATCTTTATCTCATGTGCACACCTCGGTGTTATAACGCTATGCTGTGAGGTGCATCCTTACACCAGCGGGGAATCTGTGATTCACTATAACTCCTCTAAATAGTATGACATGATTTACTATTAATTTAGGGGAATTCTTAAAGAAAGTTTAATGCTAGTGACAGGATTATAATAAAGGAGGTATGGAGATCTGGAATAATATTGAAATGTCACAGGGTCAGATGGGAGTTACCTTTTAAGAATTATGCTGTATGTTTCAATTAAAATTTGATAGAAGAAATGCTTTACAAATACATGAGAAAATTATGGTAAAAATGTAATATATTGCAAGTGTTGTTTCAGAAGTTCTAGGGATAGAAAATTGAAACTGTGCCAATAAAAATGAAATCCATTTGGTATCATAAGACACCGATTCAGTAATGTTTTGAGATATTAATTGGAAAAGACAACATATAAGTACAATTTTGGGAGGGAGAGAGAGAGAGAGAGAGAGAGAGAGAGACTGTGCTCAATGGAGAGATACAAAAACAATGCAAAGTAAACTGAGCATTTTATACAACATGTGCTTACAAGGGAATTGTCTAAAACTATTTGAAAGCACTACAGAACAGATACATGATCACTACAGAATGAAAAACTTCTGTGTGCTTTGTATCAGAAGGGGAACTGTAAGACAGATCTGAGGATTCATAAAGAACTGGGCTGTAGGGGTCATAGTAAAAAGGCCCTGATTCTATGATTTTTTTTTTTTTGTGATTCATAGACAGATCGGCTGCGATGAAGAAAAAAAACTTCATTATCAGGTAATTTGCATGTCTGTGTATCATAGTTAACTACCACGGAGTGCAGATCAGCACTTCACATAATGATTAACAGTGTTAGTGGCTGCACTGTGCAAGTGGAGGCATCCTCCCTCATTCACACACACATACACACACACACACACACACACACACACACACACACACACACACACACACACACACACACACACACACACTTGCCTAACTTACCCCTAACCCCCCTACTACTATCTCCCAAGCAGACACACACTCACACTTGTAGCCCCTCACATATACTTACATACACACAACCCTCTTCCCCCTGCATTACCACTAAAACCTCCCTCATTTACCTCTATATGTGATGGATAAACACTAAGTCTTTCAGCCATGTTCATTACCGCAAGGTGCAAGAAGTTGCCCTATTAATCTACAGGGCTGAGAAATTGTATGAATTGCTCAGCATGTAAATGCCTTTCCGGAGTAAGTTCTAGGGAGGGAGGGAGAGCACATGGATAATTAGCATATGCCACTCCACTGGACTACCTCATTAGCATCTAGCAAGGCTATAGAGAAAGCCCACCATGGTGTTGCATGGCTTTGTGCAAAAGCACAGCTGTAGTTGTCTCAAAATTCTAAAAGCTTACCTCAAGGTGTATACATCATGTACAATTTTTGGTAACATGTATGAATCCCCCCCTGAGATTTTTTTAATGATGCATTATCAAATAGGTGTTTCTTTCACCTACAGCATATAGACAGCAATTCCATGGTCAACAGAACTGAGACTGATTGATTATGTTAGACTGCATCTAAAAAAAAGAAAATAAATGAAAAAGATCAACAGCCATGAAGAAAATGATAGGCTTATACATGTGATGACTGGAAAAAAAGATGATCATATGAACAGATAATTTAAATTGAAAATAAAGGTATTTATTTTATAATGTCCTTATATGAGGAAAATGTAAATACAAAGAAAGTGCATTATGTGTAATACAGCATCATTATATGTAATACAGTATCATATGTAATACAGTATCATTATATGTAATACAGTATAAAGGTGGAGATAAGCAATGATGCTTAGCAGAAGGAAATGTTTATGATACATGAAGGTATAAGATAATTATTTAAGACTGGAGTGCTAATTGTGATACTTTTTGAGACCTGACAATACTTTATGCATATGAGTATGTATGTGAAGGAGTTAATTATATAAAAAAGAGCTAGATAGATAGATTGATAAAGAATATGAGGAGAAAGTTAAAAACTGGTATTATTTATGTTGAAATCGATAGCATGAATTCAGATTATTGCACAGAACTACAATCATATCATTAAAATTATTTTCTGTTAGTATAGTTTGCAAGGGGCCTAGTGCCCTCTCTCTGTCTCTCTTTAGAAATAGGATGTTTAGGGTTAAGGAGGATGCTAATGCTTACAAATGGCATTAATAGAAAACATATTTTCAGGTATGGTTGAACATAGGCATGTGTCGTATTGATTACATTCTAAAAAAAATTATGCTGGGAGTAGGTATTGCAAAAATGTATCCTCAAATCTCACAGAAAGTGTGTACAATGGTAAAATAATGATAGCATAAGATTTGTTTACAAAGAGAGGTATGTTTATGGTGGGGAATGGCAAGTAAGTATATGAGAAATATGATACTTTAGAAGAAGCTGTGATGAAAAGTGTCTTATCGACAACAACAATAACATAAAAATACTACTACTACTACCACTACTGCTACTGGTACTTCTTCATCTACTACTACTACTACTACCACAATTACTAATGCTACATCTGCTACTACTACTACTACTGCTGCTACTACTGCTACTACTACTCCTACTACTACTACTACTACCAATAATACTACTGTTACTTCTGCTACTACTACTGCTGCTACTTGTACTACTACCACTACTACTGCTACTGCTACTACTACTACCACCTCCACTACTACTACTGCTACTTTTACTATACTGTTACTACTATTACTACCATTACTACTGCTACTGCTACAACTACTACCACCACTACTACTACTTTTACTTCTGCTACTATTGCTACTACTACTACTACTATTATTACTACTGCTTCTACTACTACTAGTACTACTAGTACTATTACTTTTACTATGATTACTACTAATAATAATATATTTGCAAACTTATGTACATGTAAGTTTAATGCATGTAAAAGTGAATTAATATTTTAGAAAAATAAGTTGTAACCATATCCATTTGTAGGGAATAGTTGCAATTTTTGAATGGCACTGAAATGTGTCTGAAGGTACAGGCCTGTGTGGATGTAATGGAATCTGAAATACTCTTCTGTTTATTGAATATCAGCAATGAAATGTACATAGTACTTTTTGAGATGAGCAGTGGTCGCAGTTAACTAAATATATTGCTGAGGAGGTGGTGAATGTTACAGAAAGAGGTAGTGGTGCATGTTACAAATTGAGGAGGGCTTAATATTACAGAATGAGGTGGTGGCGATGAAAGTTATAAAATGAGGAGGGGGATATTACAGAATGAGGTAGTGGTGAATATTACAAAATGAGGAGGGAGGATGTGAGAGAATGAGGAGGGGAAATGTTGCAGAATGGGGAGGGGGGATGTTACAGATTGAGGAGGGGTGAATGTTATAGAATGAGGAGGTGGTGAATGTTACAGAATGAGGAGTTGGCAAATGTAACACAATTAGGAGTGGGGAATGTTACAGAAGGAGGTGTTGGCAATGTAACAGAATGAGGAAGGGATGAATGTTACAGAATGAGGTAGTTATGACTATTGCAGAATGAGGATGGGGAATGTTACAGAATGAGGAGGTGGTAAATGTTACAGAATGAGGAGGAGGGTAATGTTACAAAATTAATAGTGGGGAATGTTACAGAAAGAGGTGGTGGTGAGTGTAACAGAATGATGAGGAAGAATATTACAGAATGAGGAGGGGTGAATGTTACAGAATGAGGAAAGGGAATGTTACAGAATAAGGAGGTAGTGAATGTTATAGAATGAGGAGAGGGAAATGTTACAGAATGAGAAGGTGGTAAATGTTATAGAATGAAAAGGGGGTGAACGTCAGAGAATGAGAAGCTGCTGAATGTTACAGAATGATGTAGTGGGGAATGTTATAAAATGAAGAGGGGGAAATTGTTACAGGATGAAAAACTGCTCAATGTTACAGAACTGTAAGAAGTGCATTAATACACAACTAAATGAAAATGATTAAGAAGTAGGACTGCACTAAAAAGGAAGCTCACTAGCCCTGCAATGTATTGGTGGCAGACAGATGGTTGTGGCATATGACTGTATCCAGTGTGGCTTCTGGCATACAACAAGTCATGTGAACATTTTTGCTCAAGTTATGGCTTCAGGCAAACTTTTAGAAATATCATAGTGAGATGTTGCCAGTAGGTCAGATAATGTTTAGAAGTCAGTGGTTTAAATGCCATCTATTTCTAAAGAAAGACAATCATGTGTTATTATTTTCTTTGCTCTTGCCTCTCTTTGAGCAAGCAGCTTCTGACCATCCCAAAGATCAGCTCATTCCATTAACTTGCCTGGCTTAGCACCAACATCACAATATCGATGAAGGGTGGAGTCCATCTTTTTACTGTGGAGTACTTAATAAGTATGTGCAACACTTTGCTAGTTAATATAAAAAGCAGAGACCAGTATTCTACTCACCATCAAGCCTCCTTGGCACTCAGTGCATTCAATCATCCACTCAGCTTGCATTAACTCTGCACATCGGCTCATATTTGTTTGGTTCCTTCTTCCCAGGAGGTCCTCAAGAGCTTAAAATAGAACATTTGGAGCTCATATGCCAATTGTATCTTAATGCTGAGTAGGCTCCAGGGCTTAATGATGCTATTTTTATCTGCTGCATGTTAAAAATGCAAGCTGCTAAACATTAATGTTTACTGATAATTGGGACACTTTCAGTGGTATAAACCTTGGATCTAGATGATTGTCATTGTTAAAGTGACCCCCCGACTCCGTGTATAAAGATGGGAAATGGGGGTTGTGGATGGATGGAAGATGGATTTATATATATATTTTCACACCCATTTTATGATTAATTACAGGTTATATTTTATCAATTTATACATTTCTAAGTGTATTTCCTGTTTTTACTTGTATATTAAAGTCACTTTATATCGATATATTTCTGTGACAGAATTATTTAAGATGGTATATTGTTAAATTGACTAGTGAGCTTTTACATTTCCATAGATGGTTGATTAGATGCAGTATATAAGCATGTGCCTTTGTTGTTTATGTTATTTCTAGAGAGGTCCTAAGCATTGTGGATAAAAGTGCTTAATTGCAGACAAAGAGTATTTTCTAATCACTGGTTGGCTTATTTCCTGTGGGACTTGAAATACTTGTGAACTGTTGGTTCTATATTATAGCAATAACCGATGACATCGGTGTGGTATATTGAAGATTTACCCACAGTTGGTGTGGTTTAATCATGAGGGCGAAGCCCGAGTGAGTAAATAAAGCCAACTGTGGGTAAATGTTAATATACCACAACCACAGAGTCAGTTATTGCTGTTATACAATGACATTATTTAAGAAAAAAAATACTTACTTTTCTTAAATAATGTCTTTGTATAACAGCGCATTACTGTTTGTCCGTGGCTGGTGGTATATTGCTGCCTTGTTTTGATGTACTGCACATGCGTATGGACTTGTGCTCCAATGTTTACACAGTACATCAGGGCTGTGAAGAGGTAGCAATGACGAAAGGAAGATCTCCTTTGCTTCTTCTTCTTTGTTATAATCAAAAAAAAAAAAAAGGGAGTCTTTTTATGTTAGGGAGAGTCGGGACAGACAAAATATAAGGATAATCAGGTAAGTGTTTTAAGTTTTGTAGAACATACCTGATTATCCTTTTATTTCTGTCTGTGCCATCTCCTGAACATAAAATGTGTTCCATTTTCATTTTGTATTAAAAAAAATGTTAAAAAAAAAAATACGAGATATACTAATGGGAAAAACGCCAGGCAACCGGACCTTTTCCCGTTGGTATATTCTCGGATTTACAATGGGCATGCTGGTTGGGCTGCTCATTTTTGAATGCTAATGGCCAGTCATTGTATAATATGTTTTATATACTTGTTCCTCCTTTTTGTTTTCTTCATATTATATAGTGAGTATGCTGTACAGTTTATGGCTAACTTAAATATGCAGAGAAACCACTTCTCTAGCCTTAATATTTGTTACATCTAATGTTGCTGTTACACTGTCTAGATGACATATGCATAGCAGTATGTGCTACAACTTTTTAAATGACAGCATTTATGTATCATTTTTTTTTACTAAAGTGTAACTTTACACACAGGTTCATAGGTTAGTACTAGGGTAACTGCCCTTGTGGGCCATTTTAAGCCTAGCCAATTACCCAATGTGAGAATCAAACCCTGTACCTTATGTCTGTATGGTAAACACATTACCTATTATGCCAACCTCCCACCCACAGTGGAAAATGTATTTCCTTGTGCTACAAGCAAAGCATTTAAAAGTGAAACTTGCATTTTTTACTTTCATAAAAGGTTTTAATTGCAATTTGTTCACATTTTTTTACATAAAATTATCATTATTTTACATTGAGGACAAAGGTATAAATAAGAAACTGGCTTCAATACACATACTCGAGGTGAAACTGCTCAAGACTCAGTAGTCTTCAGAAAAAAAAAGATAAACAGCATAAAGAATACTTTTTCTGAAAGGAAATAATTTCTGTTGCAATTTCTAACTGTGTGCCCGCAATGGTTCACTTCTTTACGGAAATTTCTCCCTCCTTTGAGTTAGTGTGACCATAGAGTTGGTATATATAAGATTGGGGTGCTTCCCACCCATTTGGGGGGGGGGGTGCAGGGGGATTGCCCCCCTTGCACAAAATGAGAAAAAAGCATTAATTCACCCTTTTGGATTTTAGGCTTTTATTTATGTTCTTTTGGAATGTCATCATTCAGAAAGATAGAGTTTTGTAGGAGAATCAAGGAAATTGCCTGCAAAGCAAAGATAACATGTTAGAAAATGCATTTTGTTTTTGCTACGAACTTAACCCAGACATATATTTATTTACAATAAACAATAGCTTAGCCTTTGCTGCTGTAATTAATGAAAGACAAATAATGTTTATAATGACTTGAAAATAGCAAGCAGCATACATATTTAAATTTCAAAGTGGTAAGCTACATTTATCTGGCAAGTATTAAAGCCATGTATTTTGTGTCTAGTACCCACCTACACAGAGTTTTTCATCCAGAAATAATTTTTATTGTGAAGGAGAGGTGTGTCCAACATTGTGATATATTCACTCTGGCAATTTGCCTGTACCTGTCGTTTTCACTAAATTAATTATCTGTTGGTAAGAGATGACTTATCACAAAAGGTACTTCTTCTGTCCTGTAAATGGTTACTTAATGCATGTAGTCAGTAGTGCTAATTAAAACTGTCAGACGCACTGCAAGTATCCAAATTTTCTCCTTATCTCCTGGTGACATGACCATTAAATGAAAATAGTTGTCAGCTTTTATTAAGTTCTGAAATAAGTCTTAGCCAGTGCTTCAAAGTGTGTGAAATATTCATACTAAAAGGTCATTTGATTTAATACACTTTTATTGCAAAAAGAGGGATTGATAAAATTACTTTTGTAAGTTAAATGCAAATTGTCTGGAAGTGCATTTACTAAATGTATTGAAGTAAATTAAAGTGTGTAAACAAGTAAAAAAAAAGGAATATAATATTATTGCTGCTTTGTAATCTGTAAGAATTCACAAAGCTGTTGTTTGTTCTGTTGCTGGAGAATCATTCAGGTTGTTCACCTAGAGCATTATCCTTAAGATCCCAGTGCCTGCCTGTGTCTTATGTAATATTATCTTTTTTTTTTTAAATATGACCTCTTGCCAAGTCTAACTTATTTTTGTTGTTTTTAGTATAAATCCTTGTTAAAGGCAAACATTTTGGCTGCAGAAAATGTTTCAGAATCAGTAAATGGTAACACACTGGTGCTATATGTGTGAATACAGGCGTGTGTGTGTGTGTGTGTGTGTGTGTGTGTGTGTGTGTGTGTGTGTGTGTATGTGTGTGTGTGTGTGAGAGTGAGAGACTAACTCAGAAGTGTTGGGGGATTTGTGTAGGACAGGGCCTGAAGGAGTAGAATTTCAGCAGCTTATAAGAACAGCCAGTGTAAGCATTTGCATAATACAGCAGTCTTTTTCAAATGAGCCAAGGACATTGTTTACTATGAGCAAAAATAACATTCAGTTACAAATATGTTTCAAGAAGACACTAAAGTAGATGCTGCAAAAACTGCATGGACACTCTCTGCATGCATAAAATTGGGTCTATATTAGTTCGCCAAAATGTTATTCTGGCGAACACCTATTTATCGACCTGTAATCAGTAAAAAATCACACCAACGATTCACTGAATTTACTAAGAACAATGAGATAGTTGCCCGAAGCACAATGGACCAACTGGTAGTTGACTTAAACCCACACCCCCCAACTATATATACCAACTTCTGGATTGCACTACAGTGGAGAAAGGGCAAAGTTCTGTAGTTGTCTGTTGTTCTTCAGCCAACTATTTTGTTGCCCTTAGTAAATTCAATTAATCACTGAAGCGATTTTTGCAGATTACGTGTTATTGAATAGGTATTCACCAGAACATTTCACTGACCTAATATAGACCCCATAAAATCATAGTGTGTCCTCCTTACTATAATCTGTATCACTTAGAATGGGGAAAGAGTGTGGTTATTAACCGTGCTCCTCACAGGCAGGTCAAGATGATCTACTGGAAAATAACATGGGACTATAGCACTTTATTTGGAACATAGATGTGTAACAGGGATAGTTAGAGAGGAAAATGTAATACAATAGAAAACTACAGGCAGGGTACTGATGAGGATAGCATGGCACAAGAAGAGAAATTTCAGATGGGGAAAGGATATTCTGTTAGGTTAGAAATAAGGACTCATGCAGCCAGTTAATAAGTATGCTTTACTGGGAGAGGTAGAAATTCAGTCATGCAGCATCTGGGAGATGCAGAAAAGAAAATACAGTAATGGAAGAAGGACAGAGTGAAGAATAAAAGTGATGTATATGCATGCTTTAAAAACTAAATTGATTCAGAGGGTATCAGTACCAAAACTGCCCAAGAAGCCACCATGAAATAACTGTAATATATATTTACTGCAGAATGCCGGGATGTTACTCATCAGATGGGATATATGTTTATAGTTGTATACTAATCTAATGACCACTAGGGCCTTTATAAGCATAGCAGTGAAACACAAATGTGTCTAATGCCTTTATAAGCATAGTCCTGCAACCCAAATGTGTCCCACAAGTTATATGTTTTAGATGTTTATATAGTAGTGATTGTTGGTTACAACATGATTTACTGACTACCATTGTCCATCAGAGACATAGGTGTCAGACCAGAGATGAGTTTTCAATTTCCCATCCAGTGTGTGTGTGTGTGTGTGTGTGTGTGTGTGTGTGTGTGTGTGTGTGTGTGTGTGTGTGTGTGTGTGTGAGGTGTTACATCATTTATTAGTGATGACACTTAAATTTCTGCAGTGCCAAAATGAAAACAGAAGAATATTTGAATATTTGGAATTCTATGTGTCTAGAATGTAGCAGCGAGACCATATGCTCTTTTTGGAGCTGTATTCTTCATCCTGAGGGGTATAATTAATCCTAATAGTGGAATGGTTTTGGGAGGTAGCAGTAATGGAATTTTGCAAGGAAATGTGGATTTTGATTTCAGGTTTTTAGAGTCTTTCTTTTTGCATTTGTCTGTGTAAGTCAAGTTGAAGCAAATATGAAGAGGAAGGTTCTCTAATTCACTAACCACAGAATTCAATAAACTCCATGCAGGAATAATGCTATTCCTGCATGGAGTGAATGGTGTCCATTTATTTCTGCATAGCCTTAATAGCAGTGCGCCTTACATATTCGTGAAGGTGAGCTACTGCTAAGGCTAAGTGGACACAAGCACTACTGAGTACAGAGGATGTGTTTTAGTAGTGCTCACACATCTAACATGACCCTGCACTCTGAAAGTGCCATATGGCACTTTCTAAGTGCTTTCAGTGTCCACAAACACTAAAAGCAGCTATTTAGATAGTAAGCAATACGGGGGGTGTGTGACAGATACTATCACACACCCCCTGCAATGCAAACGTGCCATACAGCACCTTTAACATGTCCCAACCTCTCAGAGCAAAAAACTGGCCAAAGCCTAAAATGATGGGGGATATATAGGGACAGATCATAAATATTGCCCTTACAAACTTAGAAAGTGGATAGAAGAACAGAGTTTGTATTAACATAAAAACATGTAGGGAAGGATTAGAAGTCTGAAACTCAAATGTATGCCATTATGTAGTAACTTCAATCCTGATATGTCCCATATAGACTTAGACAGTTGATAAAATGACAGGTAGTGCATTACCAAATGTGACTTACAAGTAGTGTTGATATATGTAATTAAAGTGCTTTTATTAACTTTTTTCCATTCTAAGTTAAGTTTAAGCATAGCTGAGTGGGTTTGCGCATTATAGCCCTCTGCTCAGCATTGCTTAAACATCTCATAGGAGATAAATAAAAATGTATAGGTCAAATTATTACTGATGAGACAGCATAGTGGTTAGAGTCCTAGTTTTACATACAGGAGTTCATGGTTTGAGTACCAAAACAGACACTTTATTTTTACATGGGAAAGCATTGTTAAAATTAATTTTTTTATGTTAAATAATGTAGTAAGTGACATTTGTCACACAGGGTAGTGTAGCTGGTCCAAAATGGAAGTGTGAGTGCATACAACATGTGAAATCACCCATGTATACACACGTGTCCCATACAGTATAGTCACACCCCAAGGTAATGCAATGAAAGCACATGGGGGAAGTCATGTAAAGTAAATCATATATTTAATAATATGTCAGTAATGATGAATTAATCTACAATCCTGATATTTTTTAAAATGAAAACTGAGCAATGCAGAGTAGTGCTCAGTTATGCTTAGCTGGTGTAAGCATTGTTTAGATGTAAATTCTAAGCAGCAGTTATCTCAGCTAAGTGGCTTTTTGCACTGTTAAGCAGTGCTCAGCATTTACCCCTTTAAGCACTGTTCAACTCATCTTAGCAGATCTGTGCACCGCTTAGCCGAGCTTAGCATTTTTAAAATGGTCCAGTGACAGCAAAGGGTGGGAATATGGCCTTATTTAAACTTCACAAGTGGAAATACAGCCATAACCTGTTTCAGTCTGATCTCTGCATGAACCATGTCTGGCATTGGAGAAGGAGTGTGCTTTCGGGTGCACCGCTGGGGCATTCAGGAGTCCAGGGTCATGGCTGGGCTCCTTGTAGAAAACCATGATGACAGACTGCTGCAGGGCCAGTACGAGGGCTCTCAGTACAAAGCAGAGGCCTGGGACCATCTGGCATGCAACCTTACCAGTGCCACAGGAATCACCTGAACTGGTAAGCAGGTATGGCATCACTATGCTGACCTAAAGCAGAGGAAGGGGGAGCTCTTGGCTCAGTGGAGCCAAGATTCTTGGGCATGGAATGCTCCAGTAGTTAGTAAGTATCTCATCCATAGCTGTACCAAATCCTAGCCTTAGTGTGTGATAGACAGGTATGCATAATGTATGTTTTCTCCCGCTACAGCTGCAGCAGAGAGGGCTAGCAATGGTGAAGCCCATGCCAACAGACTGACAAGGCTGCATCGACATGCTGATGAGTACAGATATACCTTGCAGTATATAATGAAATAAATAAGAAGGAGTAAATCATGTACTGCCAGTAGGTGTAGTGTGCTCATGTCTAATGATTAAATAAAAGTTTGCCAGACTAATATTGATCTACAGGATATACAATAGTAAAGCACTGTGTCATATAAGTACAATAAAGACCTAAAAAAACAACTGTTGTGTTTATTTTGGTATGTTGCTGTACAAACAGAATGTGTACAGGTTCTTCACAATAAATATGGCTGGCTTTGACAGCATGAATTTACTGAGGTTGTTCTGAGAACCAGCTATTATGCAAAAGAGTGGATTGTGGAGCTGTCAAACAAGATATAAATGAAATATGAAATATGTTATGCATTAAGATCTGAAACTTGACTAGTAATGTCTAATGTAGTATATTGTGTCCACAGCAGCATTGCCTTGTGTTAACCTTTGCTTTCCAGATTGTATTATTTCAAAGGATTAATACACAGTACACTATCTGTCATTTATGAATCTCAGGATTAAAAGGTCAGACTGTCTAATCCACATAGCACACCCAGACACAGTTCTGGTACTGATATGTGTGTGTGTGTGTGTGTGTGTGTGTGTGTGTATATATATATATATATATGTATATATATATATATATATATATATATATATATATATATATATATATATATATGTATATATATATATATATATATATATATATATATATATATATATATATATATATATATATATATATATACTCTCAAGAAATCTTGAATATTTGTAGAAACAGTCAAATAGTGGTAACAGATATTTTCTCCATAGGTCTTACAGGTAAAGAAACATTTGTAGTAGCTGTCGGAAGAGTATACCAATACACTGTGTATAACTGTCCCACTGTCCAACCCTATGCCTAATAATGACAGCAGGATAGGTACATACACCGTGCATTCTTCCTTATACATGTCTCTCAAGTTTCACACTGTCATGGCTAGTGGTCATTGTTGCCAATCACCTTGGACACAGATATCCAGATGAAGTATGCCAGTAGCAGATGCACACATCAGTGCAGGGTACCACTTCTTTGTCAGATATGTAACTCTGACATGTACAAGCCTCCCTAGTAATGTAGCCATAGTTGTCCCAGTCTGTCCCATACCATTACAGGTTGACAGTTTGACAGGTACGTATGTGCTACAGAGGTTATGGGACATAGGTAGATATAAAGTGAGGGTAGACCTGTGGATTACTGAGCAGTACTGTTGTGAAAAATAAAAGCCTATACAGTTGTCAATTGACTTTCTCTCCCCCCACCCCTCATCTGCATCACTAATTATTATTCATATACTACGGGTATGCTTTTCTCAAAACTTAATGGTGGAACTTCTGTTCTGTTATTGTTCATATATTTAATTGGTTGCATATTAACATACCCTGTTCAAATACCATTGTTGGAGGCCTATTGCTGTCAATGTAACTGGCATGCTGTTACAATGCTTACTGTTGTTCCATTTAGGCTTGTGTTTGGTTTGCTATGCAGCTGTTTCAAATCTGTTGGTTTGGGTTAATTGGAACACCCACGCATGCTGTTATAACTAATTTTGAAATGTTTAGTTCATGACTAATCGATATATCTTGGCTAACCTCAACACCATAGCACATTTGGGAAGGCAGATCCTGGCGAATCAGCATGTCCCGCCTCATCTGGCCTTGGCACTGGGCCCCAGCATGTCTGGGACCCAACTCAAAACTTCCTCATCTGCTGGTCCTGCACCACCTTCAGGTGGAACTACCTCAGGGGATGGGGTCCGACCCCCTGTTGGGCATGGGCATGGAAAAGAGCCTGTCACCCACTGCAAGTTCTAGGATATGATGCACAGCATCATCTGCTCTGAGTTGCACTGGATGGATGGCCACCTGGAATACCTGGATGGGGCAGGCTTCCCATTTTCCAGCCCCCAGCACAGCCACCTTAGGGGCCATGAAGGTGCAGTGGTGACTGCCCATGGGTGGGGACTTCAGTCCCACTGTATCCATTTGGGGGGTCATGGGCCTCTGATTCCCAACCACCCTCCCCATCCAAGTTGTTTACCCCCTCATGTGTCATATACTGCCCATCTGCTTTCTTGTCTGTCTGCAAATACAACCTATCCTACACAACCTACCTCCCCAAACATATCTACAGCCCTTCCCCAACATCCCACTCTCACCTTAATAAAAAAAGGGCATCTGTCTCACAAAGAAATCATTGCCCCATACATAGCTCTACATTTCGCCCCTATGTCCAGTGACATAAATCAATCAACACTCAAATTACTCTATAAACGTATGTTGCCAACACATCTCTCTGTGGGGTGTGAGGCTATAAATTCCAAATTTTCCACATCAGTCACAGCTGTTGCTGCAGTAGAAATGTAGGGCTATAGTCCTTTCCTACACCCATCGTGCACATCCCTAGCTGCTTTTCCTAATGTTTTATCCCCTGTTTGTCCCTATTTTCCATTTTCTTATCACCCTTTTATCTTTTCTTTATTTAAAATTAGCATGGGTGTAAGCAAGAATAAGCCCTGCTAAGCGAATCCCAAGAGGACTTAATTCTGTGTTAGCATTTCTTAGCTTCATGCAAAGCTGCGCAAACCCACTTATAACGGCTTAAAAGTCCTTTAATCTCTTTATCTCTATCAGCCCTTGCACTGCCCAGCAACAAAAAAAAAAAAAATCAGCCCTGCCAAGTCTCAAACCCAGGATACTGTGCACAGGAATCAGAGCAATGTACCTATACACCATCTGAGCTGTGAGAGTGTGTACTGCTTTTGCAAACATATCATGCACTAACATATTTTAAAAATACATATTATATATATATATATATATATATATATATATATATATATATATATATATATATATATATATATACACACACACACACACACACACACACACACACACACACACACACACACACACACACACACATATATATATATATATATATATATATATATATATATATATATATATATATATATATATATATATATATATATATATATATATATATATATATATATATACACACACACACACACACACACACACACACACACACACACATATACTCAACCTTTTACTGCATGACATCTGCAAAAAGCCTGATGATGTGGGGGGATAAAGGGCAAACAATAGTGATATTTGAAATATGGCTGTTATAAGCGTAGAAGTCTGCTAGAGTAGCATGGTTTGTTTTAACATATATTTTCTCATAGATTTCAGGCCTGAAGCACAAATGATTGTCATCATTTACTGATGTCAATGCTCATATAATTCCAGTGATATGTCAGAAACACACAACTGTTATGGGGAACAGACCAAAAATATGAGCCACACATCTGGACAGTGTATAGAAATCTGGATAGTGGAGAGGTATGACTAGAGTCATGTAACAGAAGGGAAAACACTGAGAGCTGCCAACCATTTCACCCAGCACTTTCTGAACTACAGTCAGACCAACATGACACTACCCCAAATCAGCTCTGGGGAATTACTCATGCATTTGCAAATATATCATGCACTACAGGGATGTAACTGTAGGGAAAAGCAGACATTGTCAAGAAATTGTCCACCCACAACCATTTGCACCACAGTCACAGCAACATACCAGTACTCCAGCTGAACTCTGCAGTATAACGACTGTTTGAACATACATATCCTGATTGCCAGTCACACACTACACTAACATACACTGCCCAAAGTCACAGTCTACTGGGAATCCTGAGGTGTTACAGGACATTTCTCATTCTGCCCCTACAAACATATACACCTGCTAGGCCACCAGCATATGTAGCAGCATGCACAGTCAGATAGAAAAGGATCTATGACACTCACATCTGCCAGACTCCCTACTCAGCCCAGCAAACATTTAAACACTACACTGCTATACAATCACGACACTCTGTTAACAATGGCCAGACATACATAACTCTCAACTGTACAGATTTCCACAAAATGTCCAGGGTGTGAGACCATATTCATGGCCACTGCTGCATACCACTTCCAGGAGTCTACTAAGTCACTGGGATGATATCAGGAGTGAAGTCAATAAATAATGATATACCATACCTCTGAATCTCTTACTGCAAGATATCTGGACAAAGCATGACATACTTTGAGGACAGGGGTCCAAAAAGAGGGCCATATCTCACATAATGGTGTTACAAACTGAAACAGTTACTGGTGTTACAGGGTTTGTTGTAACATAACATCTCTGAAGAATATTATGTCTGAAACACAAATGGATGTCAACATTTACTGACTTCAATCCTCACATTATCTTACTGATTTCTCAAAAACAGAAATTGACTGAGGAACAGACCAAACATAAGAAGGAAACCTCTGGGAATTCTGTGGACATTTGGACAGTTGAGAGGTATGTCAGAGACATATCAATGTGAGACATCAAGTCATGCAGAAAATGCATATCCAGACAAACCCTGTTAATCCAGCAATCTTCTATGTGTATAACAGCAATAGTTACTTACAATTGGTACCTAATTCTGGAACTTTGTCCCCCGTTTTGTTGGGCTGTCTCCACATTTCTTGTTTTGAGAGGTATTTCCAGCAACCTTCTGTGAAGCTGTAGCCCCCACATCTCCATAATGTCCTCCTTACAGGCAAGGAAAAGGGGCATGGCCCACATGAAAGACTTAATTATAGCACTCTGTTGCTATGGCATTGGCTAATGGTAAGACAACACAGTTACGCTGGATGCAAGTAGCAAGTGGGAGACACCAATTGGAGCACAGGCCATCACCTGCTCATGAGCATTACCTGCAAAAGGCAAGCTGCTGCCTAAGCAAAACAGGTCTGAACCCATCTACACAAGGACAGACTGTGACTACACAAACCTAAACATTTGCATTATTCTGAGGAAAGTCTTCAGCACTATGACAGGTATGTCAATCAATTAAGCATGTAATGGAATGCAGAAGGGGGATGCAGTAATGTGAAATAGGAAGTTAAACACTAGGTCACAACAAGACTTGCTAGACTAACATGCTGCTGTCCAGCACCTATGGCTATTCCTGTGGCCATGTCTGCAGTGACATAGATCACAGCTCTGACCCCTGAGTCACCCCAGCAAAGGTCAGTTCATGTTGACTACTACTGGAGTGTCTGTTGTCCAGTACTGACTGTGACACTGCTAGGCCAGCTACCTGGGATGTTGTAAGTATTCATGTCATCTGTGAATACTACTATGATACATACGCTTGTCTTACAAATGTAAGAGACTTACATAGGGTATGTGCATAGTAAACAACTGGCTTAGAAGTGTGTGTTGAACTGTACGTTATATACTGAGCTCATACCTTTCACCTGTCCAGAGTTTTGCAGGCTGACTACATGTTTGTCTCATATTTGTAGTCAATGCCTCATACAGTTGTGTATTGTCTGGAAAATCACTGGCAACCCAGTAAAGACTGAAGTCATATCATAATAGAATACCTTTGAATGTCAGATGGCATATCCTACGGAGTATTCCTATGAATGTGAAACCATCTTTGCTAGCAATTAAGTGTGTTACAGCTAAAAGTGTCACTATTTTCCAGCTTTTGCCCACCATTGATGTGTGCCTTTGTCCAGATGTCTTGCAATAACAGGAACTGGCAGTCTTAGCATGAAACTAATGTCATTGCAAGCTTACCTTGTCCTGTAGAATGCTGACATTTGTGCTGTCACTGACACCTGGTTTGCAGCTGTGGAGAGCACACTAACCTTGCCATGTTATTCATCCCACTATACATTTAGACACCAAATGAAGGGCTGCAAAGCCACAGGAGGTGGATTTTTAAACATTATCATATGCATACACACCTCCAGGCTGGCCAAACAGTATGACACATGGGAGACATCCCAAGTGCAGTTAACTGTTGACAAAACACCTACTGAAATCATAGCTAGCCACTGATCTCCAACCATGAATCTGGACACCCACTACACCTATCTGGACTTGCTTGAATCTGTCAAGATTCAACCATCTACCCTGCTCCTCCATAGTGGGCATGACCTATTCTACCTAAACATTAATGCACAGAGATTCCTTGGCTTTGTCAATGCCGATGCATTGGATCAGATGGTCAACATTCCTACGACAGGTGGAAATATCCTGTAAGCAGTCATAACCAACATGAGTAGCCACTGTAGTACTCCTACAGTGTCATCTTCTTGGTAAGATCTGACCATATAGCCATCACTGTTGAGGTCACCATTCCCCCCCCCATCAGGGTCAAACAAAAAACACTTTCCAAAACTGACAATAAATCTCCTCAGAACAGGTATAAGTAGTTTTACAGCCATTTTCCCATCAATTGGAACTAGCAGTAGTGTCCAAGCCTACACCACAATACTGTGTGAGCACCTACTTAGCTGAATAGTCTCAGCAATACCTAACAGGACAAAATCATCCCTCAAGGTAGGGTAGACCTCTGTGGTGGACAGCAGCAATACACAAATACCATAATATGTGGAAATAATTGCTGGACAGGGCCAAGAAGAAGCAGGTGCCAAATTGGAAACAATGTCACCTTAGTCTGAACAAGCAAATAAGGTCACAGGTGAATTAACCTAAGGCTAACTTTGAGTGTAAATTGGACACATCCACCAAGGGCAATCACTAGGCCTTCCACACATATGTCTGCAATCCCAGAGGAAACACCCAAATCTGCTCTGTGTTGGTGGTCAATAACACCACATACACATATGGCATAGATATAGCCAACCTGCTGCAGACAGGTTAAGTGTAAACATCACCCTCTGTTCCCCCATCGGTACACATGGACAAGCACAGCACCTGCCCCCTTCCCCTCATTATCAGGAAGCAGGCCCATAATGCTCTCTTAAAGGCAACACACAGACGTCTCCATAGGCCTGATATCATCCCTGGCTGCATCCTACATGAACTCAGGCATGAGCACACATCTCCATTACACACTGTAGTCAACCAAAGCCTGAGTACCGGTGTCATCTCATCTGCACAGAGGACAGCCACTGTCCTCCCTATACACAAAGGTGGAGCGATCCACTGACCCAGCCAATCATATGCACATCAGCCTAACTAGCCTGATCTGCAAGGGCATGGAAGGCAATATCAAGGACCTTATAAACAGGGATATCGGAAACCTCAAAATGCTTGAATCCACAGTGTGGTGTTGTCAAAGGGAGATCTGGCCTATAAAACCTGGTCAACTTCTTTGAAGTGTTCAACAAACAGAAGAATGAGGGGAAGATGGTGCAGACTGCCTACCTTCACCTAGTCCAAATCTCTCACAATAATCCCCAGGCAGCCAGGATACATAAGCCTACACAGCTAGGCATCAACCTGTATGTTACCAGATGGGTAGCTGACTGGCTAAATGATAGTACCCACTCAGTCAAAGTAATGGAAGCCACGTCTAGTAGTAGAGTCTTACAGAGTGGTGTACCCGAAGGATCAGTCTGGGGGCCTCTACTGTTTGAGATATACATTTCTAAGTTACAAGACAAAACCAGTGGTCTATGGATGACCAGGTTTACAGATGATTCAAGCTGGCCACTGTCTTGCATTCCCCTACTGATGTGAGCATCCTCCAGGAGTCCCTTACTCAAATTAATGACTGGTGCCAGAAGCATTGCCTCAAACTGAATGCCAGAAGATGCATCATTTTCCCCATTGTTATAGATGTCATCCACACTTATTATGACAGTAATAACAATTTACTGAGCATGCAATCAAGTGTGAAGTGACTTGAGCACCAAGGTTAGTAACAACCTGACAGTTTCCCACCGTGTGGGCACCATTGTACGGAAGGCTGTCTACATGGCCCACCTTACACATATAGGTATGTCATCCAAGAACCAGGAGGCCCTGTACTCCACCCTTATTAGACACATTACCGAGTACAATGTCTCCTTTGGCATGTACCTTGCCAAACAAATGTAGCAGTTTCAGAGACCAGAGAGGTTCCTGACCAGGCAAATCCAGGGCCTGCAACACCTATTCTATACAGATAGGGTGATAGACATGTTCCTGTACTCAGTCTTATACAGATTGATCATAGGTGACCTGTGGCTGGCACACAAGGCCATGTCCAAACCAGCCTTGATGGCATTCCTGCATATCCGTAAGACAAACCCTACTCACACAACACCCATGTAAAGCTCTCACCTGGTCTGTGACATATATACTACCTATCGGCAGGATAGTGTAGTGTCCCTCACAATACACTGTCTGTAAAATACACACCCTCCCAATGTCTAGCAGACTATGTGTATAGCCCTCTTGAAGAAGAAGCTGGACAACTTCATGGGAAATGGAAAAGACACCCCTGCATTCCCACGTGTGTCCCAGCTGGACAGGGGAACCAGGTGCTGGCTTTGAAGGGACATGGGCAAAAGGCTGGGCTAGGCTTATGAGGGCATCTGGGTCAATAGCCTGGTATCATCTTAGGAACCTATGCATCTACTACTTTACATGTTTCCTGTATGTATTGCAGACTGTCCTGCAGTTCTGTCTGAAATGAATACCCTTGAGTCTGAATTGTGTAGGTACTGCAGTGATAGAGTAGTCTCTTGTTCCTTCATTAGTTATTATCACATATTGCTAGACCTTGTCATTGTGTCTGATCTGTATAACAGTAAGTCAGCTCTTACAGTACTTGCATATGCACTTGGTGACACTGTATAGCTCACTCTAACAGCATTGGTCTTGGTCACACTTGCCATTCTGCTAATAGGCTCGTCATACAGTAGGATTTGTCACCTTTTGTTGAGGGCCTTACAATAGCTGTTAAGGAGATGGATTGTGGCAGTCTGAAGTACCGTAAGATATTAGCTATTGATTCTTACACTAGGGGTGACATACCTCTTCATTTTATTATTGAACATGACATTGTGGGAAGGGAAAAAGACAACAACAGTGATTTAGAGAAACAAGATCACAATGGTCCGGAATACAAAATACCGGACAATGAACACCTTTCTGACTTTGAGATTGACATTTTGACTGTCACACCTAATAACGAACAAGATTTTAATCTATGTGGTTTATTAAATGTAAGTGAAGAGGTGACTGTGGATACTGAGTTATTGGATTCTGAAATTATTACATCTAATAGTGATAATATTGTGGTTAGTCAACCAGGATGTGAATTTTTTATTTACAACTATACGGACATTAAAATTGAGAACAGGCATTTTTCTCTATTTAAAAAGGGATTTTCTTTTGTACCGACTAGGAGGTTGGATATGGCAGAATTGTTTGTAGATATAAAACTGTTCACCAGGAATTTAAATTTAGAATATTTAGCAAAACAGAATGCTAATATCAACCTTAACACTACCAACACTACCAATGGTAATATGAACGCTTTAACCAGAAGAAGCACATATAACCCAGGTTTACAAGGTGATATTAACAACTTTGAAAATGTGGTTATCAATGAGTTAAAATTACTGGCATGTCATCAAAAACACTACAATGCTAAATTTAATTTATCCGTTGATGAACGTCTGACCTTGGAAGAATTTAGAGTGTTGCACCCCGACATCAGGATTATGAAACCTGACAAAGGGGGTGGGGTGGTCCTAATGAACAACTGGACCTACACGGCTAAAATGATGGATATTTTAAACGGTTTTGGTAGATATACCATCTCTTCTAGAAATGAGTTAAATATAGCCTACCAAAAAATAGACATGGTGATAGAAGATAATTTAGCACAAGGTTTGATTGATGAGAAACTATACCGGTTTTTCAAGGTGGAAAAACCTTTCTTATCAACAATGTTTGGTATCCCCAAAACCCATAAAGGGGTCGAAAATGTGGCAATGAGACCCATTGTAACATCAGAAGGTTCAAAAACACAACCATTAGCAATATACATAGATTCCAAGATAAAACCTTTTTATAAACTGTATACCCACATTCTTATTGATTCGTGGGATCTATTAAAGAAGCTAAATCAAGTGCAATTTGAACCCCATTATACCTTCCTTACTATAGATGTTAGGGACCTTTTTTCTGTTATTCCGCATAATACTGGATTGGACTGGTTTGAGTACATGTTAATTGAATTTAAGTTTTTGTCCAACAATGAATTCAGAATTATTCTTGAAAATATTGAACTAGTTTTAAAAAACAACTTTATTTACTTCCAGGATGAGATCTACTTACAAGTTGATGGTGTTGCAATGGGGGCAGCTTGTGCCCATTTTTTCTTCTTTGTCGTTATGCTTTTCTGGAATTGCACTATGTTTTCAGTCATCTTTTATGACCAACATTGTTCAGTACTATTGTTTCTTGTGGGCGGTACATATGAAGAGGCCTTAGAGGCCATACAGTATTTTAATGAGTCAACTACATTTCTTCATTTTACACATGAATTTAACAAAGACGAAATACATTTTTTAGACCTTACCATTAAGAAGCACTATAGTAATAGTATATACACATCGAGCATTTTCAGAAAAGCATGTTTTTCAAACACCTATCTTCATTACAATAGTAACCACCCTCCATTGCAGAAGAAAAACATTGTCAAAGGACAGATGGTTAGGGTGGCACGAATGACAAGCAGATATGAGGACCTTACCAAGGAATTAGACTATGTACAAAAACTATTCCAGGAAAGAGGTTATCCCGACTCCATTACTACTCCATTAAAGGAAGAAATTTACAAAATTTGTCCCCTTATTAAATTCAGGTAGATTGAGTGAGTTTACAACTATTGAGAACAATTTGGAGGATACGGAATCTGGTACATCTAAAACAAGTTCAGACACTCCATTTCTGGTTATGACTTATAGTGCAAACACTAATTTAGTAAAAAAGGTTATTAATAGGACATGGAACATGTTTAAGAGTATGCCCAACAGTGCAGGGATATTTGATAAGTGTTTACGTTATAGTTTTAGAAGAGGGGCCAATTTAAAACAATTTTTTGAAAATGGCAAGGAAGACAACAACAAAAGAAAGGGTACATTTAGTTGTGTGAAATTAAAGTACCCACTATTAATTTTGTTTTAAAAGGAAAGGGATACTACACATGTTATACCAATTTAGCATATTATGCGACCTGTTGGGCATACTATGTAGGGAAAACTGAGAGCACCTAAAGAGTATATGAACATACATATGATATTGCCAGGAAAAAGGAAACTAATGCCCTCTATAGGCACACCCTAACCTGTGAACAGGCAACATACAAATTTTGGGTTTTGGAGAAGGTACTAAAAAACAGTAGAGGAGGAGATTGGGAGAACCAACTCAGTTATAGGGAACTTATTTGGCAATTAAGACTTGCCTCTAACACACCTCCTGGGTTGAATGACCATATTTCCCTTCTACCAGTTTTAAAACTAAGAGCAAATAAAACTAAAAGGAAAATACAAGACAAGAATTAAAACATAGGAACATTCTTGTTTTGTAAAAAAGATGCAAAAAGATTTTAACATTTTATTTTATTCCAATTTTAAATTTCAACATTAAACATTAACATAACCTATGGAGGAACTTATGTACATGTACATTTATACATTCATATTATATATTATTATATATTATATTTTATATTATATTATTATTGTAGTAATTATTAAATATACATACATTCAATCATCCTTACACATCTATTTTTTATTTTTTATTTGAGATATATATATATATATATATATATATATATATATATATATATATATATATATATATATATATATATATGTCATTTTTATATATATATATATATATATATATATATATATAATTTTTTGTAACATCTATGTAATTAATAACTTTTTTAGATATATTACATATGTATTTTTGTTTCAACGGAAAGTTTTTAAATTAACATATTGCACAGTTATGTGATTCATGAACTTACGAATTCATGTACTTTTATGTATTTTAAATTATGCATTTTGTATTAAGCACTAAGTACGGCATATGGAGCATTGTATTAAAGTACTGGAAAAGTTTTTTAAAATGTGAACAACATTTTTATAAAAACAATTACATTGTCTTGTTAAAATACTCTTGTTTGTAACTATTTCCATTAACTGGATATGATAAGCCAATTATCTAATTCAACTGATGATATATATATGTGTGTCACAGGATATTACGTTGTTCTGAAGAAGTTTCCATTTCTTGGAAATGAAAGCGCTTAACCCATGTTCTTTGTTCCTGTTTTTCGTTCATTAAATCTTGTGGAATATCTTTTTGGACTGAAGAGTCTGATTTGTGAACTTGGTATTTTGGTGACGTTTTTCTGGGACAGCCTTCATTGAGTCTGTTACGGGAATACTTTTTTCATTACCAGTTTCTTTTTTCAATTTTCTCCATTTTGTGATTATGAAGTACTGTAAGGTCTGGCCTGAAGGGCCCATAGATGGCAAAGCTGTGCCAGACTTTACCAGGAGTGTGTGTGTGTGTGTGTGTGTGTGTGTGTGTGTGTGTGTGTGTGTGTGTGTGTGTGTGTGTGTGTGTGTGTGTGTATCAGCAAACATAATACTGCAGGATATTAATTTACATATGTTGTTTTCCCCTCGTGGATGAACAAGAGGGTTGGTGTCTCTTCCCCTCACAATCTGATGTCAGTGTCTTAGCAGACTCTCATGATGATGGTTGTCATAGTGAGGCACAGGTGGGTATGTCAGGGGCTGAATCTGTGCCATTGGTTGCTATCCCACTTTCAACCACAATGTCCCTGCACACAGTATGCCCACACATAACCAGTCCCCAGCAGCCACAGATAATGGACAGATGAAGGCTGGTGGCATGGAACAAGCTAGTGTGATGACTATAGCAAGTGTGAGAGTAGACACTAGCCATAGCCAGAAAGCAGGTGAGGTCACACACAGGCAGTTGGAAAGGGGTGCTTGACAGACGACTGCTGCCCATCAAGCCCCTGTCGCAAGTATCACAGCATGTGTCACCAGATGCATGTTATTGTCTGTCATGGAGGCACAGGTCTGTACTGACTGCAACACCAGACAGATGCTCAGGGTCATAAATGCAGCACTTCCTGTCATGTCTGATGAACTCCATGACATTTGTAATGCTGTATGTCATTTTTCAGATGTTGTGGATAGACAGTGGGGTGAGACATTGTCACTGTTTGACTGTGCAATGTCTGTGCTTGAGCATGTGGTGGGAGTAGGGCATTGGCCAGGTGGATGTTGGACAACAGCAAGATTGCTGAGAGCCCACGTGGCAATGCATATTCACAGTCCCATAGTGGCAGTACCACCAGCACTACCAAAGGGAGGGTGCTGACACACCACACCACACCACACCAGAGCAGGCTATAGGCATGTGGTCCTGGCCAGTCCCCTCAGGGACATGGATCCAGCAGACAGCAGTCACCATCAGGGAGTAGTACTGCATCTGTCCTTGGGCCTGGTCATGCCAGTGAGACTTCTGGCAGAACCAGTTCCCATGTCCCTTGCCAAGATGGTGAACAATACATAGGTTCATAGATTAGTACTGGGCTAACTGCCCTTGTGAGCCATTTTCAGCCTAGCCAGTTATCCCATGTGAGAATCAAACCCTGTACCTTATGTGTGTAAGGTAAACACCTTACCCATTATGCCAACCTTCCACCCCATGTACGGTCCACGGCTGTCTAACATAGCCTTGTGTCGGGCATCCACATGGCTTGATTGTGTGCATACAAACACTCACACATATCTATCACAGGCCAGTCACCACCAGA
Organism: Protopterus annectens; assembly: GCF_019279795.1. Taxonomy (NCBI): domain Eukaryota; kingdom Metazoa; phylum Chordata; order Ceratodontiformes; family Protopteridae; genus Protopterus; species Protopterus annectens. Next base: position 1,602,986,255 of record NC_056725.1, on the reverse strand, counting down.
TACGCACAGCTCCTCTGCACGGCCCAGGTGAACACCACCCCTCCAGACACACACACACACACACACACACACACACACACACACACACACACACACACACACACGCACACACGCACACACGCACACACATATGCACACACACACATGATGTCAACCATATGGCCCAACATAGGCCTTTGTCAGTCCCACACCACACCCTGTGCATGTGATGATACTTGTGCCACATCTCTGTTATCCATACCATCGATGCAGGGACATGCTCATGTGGGTCTGATGCACTGGATGAATATAGTACAGTGTTGCAATGTAATGCTGTGTAAGGTGCTGTCTGCTGGCAATAGTTATGGGTACACATCGAGGTGTCTGTACCTTTATAGCCATGATGTAGTATTGCTGTTAGTACTGCTGACTGACTGTAGTGTTGTGTACTTTATTTGTTTTTGTTCCAGGTGTCTGTGTGTCTGCAGGCTGTGGGCCTGCTGAGAGTAGCAATGATGAGTATGGAGGAGTGGAAGCACAGTGACCTTTTCATAGCCAAGGTACAGCTGCATATGTACATGTTTACCAGGTGTGTTTACATGCAACAGTGTGTGAGGGACAATTGTGGCAGACAGTATGATCTTGCATACATACCCTTGACATAGCCAGCTAGCCTTCATACATGTCATTTGAGTGTTCTGTAGTACTGCAGGCTCACACATACAGAGGAGGTTACTTGAGTACTGGCACTAGGTCCCTCACAAGCATACCCATTACTTTATCTGCAACAGATTCACCTATCAGCACCTGTTGCCCCTGCCATTTCTGTCCCATCCACTCAACCTTCATGCAGTTGATGATGGTATGCTTGGTACTGTGTATGACAGGTTTGGGGTATGTATTCCTGACACAGGTTAGCCTGTATTCGTCTAACCTGATAATCACCAGCATGTGTGTCTCCTAATTCATATGCATGTCTGGCCTCTCATGCTGGTAGTGCACAAAGAGTCATAGTCCTGTACATGGGGCACAGCCCCTAACTGCACAGCCTTACAAATGATAATGCTAGATAAATAACACAAATAGCACAGAGATAATGTAGTGTTGCAGTGTCTGTCACTACTATTCAAGTGGTTGGCAATTGCAAGGGCTGTTAGGATTGCCAGTGGTGGGTTCAGAGGCCCTTAACATGGTAGAACCTTCTGACACACACACACACACACACACACACACACACACACACACACACACACACACACACACACTGCTGCATGGGGCATGCACTGAAACACACATGCACATGGAGTTGACACTTCTCAGAGTAGATGACCTACCCATCTATTTATGTACAATACACAGTGATGCAACCATTGCATGCACCACAGTGGTTTGGTGTTAGAAACTGTGCAACTCTGCTTGTATGGTGGATGACATCTGTATGCACTGAAACTAGGTTGGCATTGGGGGAGTTCACAGGGGGGAAGAGACACACAAAATGGCATAGCCATCACATACACACAGTAAAGGCAGCCACAGTGGTTGTACATACTGAAACACATACACAATTGCCAATAGAAATTTCAAGTAACTGTACATATCCATTTGTATGTACTATAGTGCTACGTATACATAACATGCTTCACATAGATTATATGCCTGGGACATAACACACAACCTCTTACAAAAGTAATCATGTAAATGTTTTCAGAAATAGCGACTGGTCTCATCTATTGCTCCTACAAATCTGGACAAGCGATAGAGTGACAGACTTTGTATCAGCATGATGTGTCAGTCAGGTACGAGGTCTGATGCTGGCATGATTGTCACTACAGTAACTGTGACATATTTGGCAATGATATAACAGGAATGCTCATTTCTAGGGGACACTGATCACATATAGGTTGCAAACATCTGGATATTCCATGTACATCTGTACAGGTGACTGGTATTGGCTGTATAATGTTACATGGTGCATATGAGGCAGATGTCATTAACAGGCTCTTTAAAGTAATGTCATGGGTAGGGGGTCAACAGGCCTTAAAATGGTATAACCTACACACACAACAGCCACAAGGGATAAGCTTCACACACACTACCATAGCTGTCATTATCGAGATTAGAACCCCTACCTATCTAATTATCTGTACTATAGTATTACTCAGTTATTGCACACAACACATAGCTTAGAGCGCTGACAAGTGTATACAGGTACTTCATAGGTGAATATTAGCAGGCCTTCTAAAGTAGAGCAATGGGAAGTGTACTAGGTGGTACATGCCTCAAAATGGTATAACCCACACCCCCAGAGGTATGATTCTTACCCAGACACACACACACACACACACACACACACACACACACACACACACACACACACACACACACACACACACACACACACAGTATTACAGTTACCAGTATTGAGTTTAGAACCCCTGCCTATCTAGTTATGTGTATTACAGTGTTACACAATTATCACATACACCACGGTGTTTATAGGCTTTAACAGTGTCCCAAGATACATTTAGGGTGAATTACATCAAGAGCCCTTGTAAGGTATGGCAATGGGAAATATACTGGGTGGGAAGGGCATCAAAATACATTACCCTACAAACATACACACTTACAAACACCTTCACACACACTTATACACACATTTGCCAAAACTGAGAGTAGAACCCCTGTCTATGTATTTATTTGTATTACAGTGTTACTTAGTTATTACATGCACCATGCAGTTTAGAGGGCTGTCCAAAGGTACTTCTAAGGGCAATGACATCAGCAGGACTGCTAAAATAGGGACTGGGATGTGTTGTGGGATGGAAAGTCCTCAAAATACTTCATCCTACAAACACACACATTTGCCGGAACTGAAAATAGAACCCCTGCCTATCTAGTTATTTGTACTATAGTATTATGCAGCTATCGCATGTGGTACAGAGTTTATAAGACTGACAAGTATCCAAAGGTACTTCTAAGGTGAATGACATCAGCAAGTGTGCTAAAGTGCAGCACTGGAAAACGTGGGTGGGAAAGTCCTTAAAAGACTTCATCCTACAAGCATACATACTTACAAACACTTGTATACCCACATTTGCCAGAACTGATAATAGAACCCCTTCTTATCTAGTTATTTGTACTATACTGTTAAATAGTTATTGCATGCACCATAGAGCTTAGAGGGCTGGTCCTATCCCAAAGTACTTCTAAGGGGAATGACATCAGCAGGACTGTAAGTAGAGCACTGGGAAGTGTACTGGGTGGGAATGGCCTAAAACTGTTTCACCTACAAACAAACAAGCACACCATACACACTCACATTTGCCAGGACTGAGATTAGAACTCTACCCATCTAGTTATTTGTACTATAGTGTTATGCAGTTATCGCACACACTACAGAGCTTATAGAGCTGTCAGGTGTCCAATGGTACATCTAAGGTTAATAACATCAGCAGATCTTGTGAAGTAGGGCAATGGGAAGTGTACTGAGTGGGAACAGCCTCTTAATACTTAAACCTACAGACAGACAGACACACACACACACACACACACACACACACACACACACACACACACACACACACACACACACACACACAGGCAGATGATGGGATATTATAACCCACAACTCAGTACTTTTACACAATGGAGCACACCTTCATGCTGGTTCATGTGACTGGTTACGACTGGCATGCCACTGTCCACAGTAGGACATCATGCTATGCCATTCATAGGTTCATAGGTTCAGAGGGTGGTACTAGGCTATCAGCCCTAGGGCCTATACAAGCCTAGCCATAACAATTCCCTGTCTATTTCTTCCCACAGTATTTACTTCCCTGGACCCCTGTCCAGCAGGATGATTGATGTGATCCCTGGGGTGAATTTCCTATCTCCCATCCAATCATCAAGGTTCCTTTTGAAGAGGGCCAAAGAGGCGCTCTGCTTGACATGCATGGGCAGTCTATTCCAGAGTCTGGGGAGTCTCTGGATCAGGAACCTATCCCTCCAGCATGTTTTGTTCATTGCGATGACAATATTTAGATCCTTGGAGCATGTGTCTCTGAGGGATTGGGATTTCTTTCTTTAAGTGTAGCATGTCCAACAGCTCTGGGTTTGACATGGCTTGTATGTTAAGCAGAGATCACCTCTAAGTAGACGATATGCAACAGAGTATGGGTGGAGTTTTTTTAGACAGTCAACATAGAGCATCTGCTTTAGGCCTGTAATTCTTTTAGTGAGGTATTTCTGCAGCCCTTCCATTTGTTGCAGATGTCTTGAGATGTACATACCAAATGGGGCTTTGTATTCTATAATGGGTCTAATGAGGGATGAGTACAGTGGGACAATGACCTCCTTTTTTTCTGGATGAAAAGCCCCTAGTGATGAAGTGTGCCACATAGAAGGATTTCCTGACTGTTGTGGCGATATGGTTATCGAAGGTGAGACCACTGTCCACCTGTGTCCCCAAGTCTCTTGTCACACTTTTGGTGTTTAATGTACTGCCACCTATGTGGCAATTCATGGGTACATGTTTTTCCCAAAGGGGATAACTACATTTCTTGGCATTGAGCTTGAGCCCATGGCTCTGGTACCAAGCATCTGTTTCTGTAAGGCCCTTTTCTAGAATATCCACATCATTTGGGGATTCAATAATGGCTCCCAGTCATCTATGGACTTTGTTAGCCAAAGTTTCTTAGTGTTGGCCTGTACTTCAGAAAAGTAGATGCCAAACAAGACTGGTTCCAGGACTGGACCCTGAGGTACTCCACTTGTCTGGAGCTGGATTTGGAGTCGGCCACTTTTACAGTGTGGGTTCTGTCAGTAAGCCAGTTGGCAACCCATCGAGTGATGTAGGGATTAATGCCCAGCTTAGTAAGTTTATCTATAATTCCAGAGTGGGGGATGGTGTTGAAGGCCTTGGCAAGGTCCAGATAGGCTGTGTGGACTGCCTTACCCTTGTCCATGGCTCTAGAGACTGATTCAAAGAAGTCAGTCAGGTTCAGGAGACAATATCAGCCCTTCACGAACCCAAAATGCATGGTGTCCAGTGTTTGAAGGTTGCCAATGTCTTTGTTTATAAGTTCTATGATAATACATTCCATGGCCTTGCAGATCAGGCTCATATGACTGATGGGGCAGTAGTTCCTGGGATCCAGGGTGGATCCCCCCTTGTGGAGTGGGATAACTGTAGCTGTACACCACTCAGTGGGCATGAAGCCTAAGGTGAGGCTATGATTAAACATGACACTTATGTGAGGTGCCAGTTCATTTTGTAGTTCATGTAGAACACAGCCTGGGATGTCGTCTGATCACATGGATGCTGTTTTCTTAGCTTTGAAGAGTGCATTTTTTGTGTGGCCATTATTACCAGAATTTGGCTATCTTTTGGTATTGAGATGGGCACTTTAGGGGGAGAGAGGGAGGGTGAAGTTTGCACTGAATCGATCTTCCAGGATATAGGCAATATCCTTGGGATCAGTATATTTAATGCCATTCTGTTGTAGCTTAGAGCAGATCTGAGCATTGCCATTTAGATTCTTGACATAGCTATAGAATGCCTTGTGGTTGCCTTTGGAATCTTTGGCAATTTTATTTTCGTAACTATTTTTGGAGGATTTTATGAGAGATCTCTACTTCTTACTGAGGCTGGTAAGGGAGTTTTTTGCATCTTGGGATTTTCCTCTTTTCTGTGACAGTTTTTTCCTTTTGTTGTAAAGTTTGTTTATGGGAAGGGACCAGCAGACTGGCTTCCTTTTTTCTTGGAGGAGACCATCTTGGTTGTATTGGGGATGGCACGATTCATGCACAAGTGGATGTGCTCATACAGTGCCTTAGTGTAGGACTCAGCAGTCAAACCTTCAGTTCCCGTCTGCATGGGTGTCATGAAGTTTGTCACTTCTGACTTGAGTAGCATGAAGTTGGCTTTGGAGAAGTTTTTTACAGAGATTTTCTTACTGGGGGGTGTGGTGGGATGTGGATGTCAAAGGTGATTAGCTTACAGTCAGACCTGACCAACGAGGGGGTGACCACAGGTGTGGAGCATCAATTTCCCATGTTGGTAATGACCAGGTCTAGGATATTGGAGCCCCTGGTGGGACTAAGGATTAGTTGATCCAGGGCATTAGAATTTATGAATTTCAAGAACCGTTGGGCAAAGGTATTGGTACATGAATAGTTTTCCCAGTTAATGGCAGGGTAGTTGAAATCACCCAGTGTTAGGGTGTTTGGTTGTATATTAATATTTGCCAGTATGTTTAGAGAGGTGTAGTGAGAATCCTGGGGCATGGTGGGGGAACTGTAGCAAGCTACAATCTGGATTGCAGTCTTACCTAGTGTTAGTTGCACCTGGAGAATTTCAAACGCATCGTGTTGGGCAACTAGCCTGGTGTTGTGAATATCCTTGGTGAATATGGGCACTCCCCCACCTTTAGTGTTTCAGTCCTGGTTTGGTGGTCAAAAAGTGTGGAAAGAGTTGTAGCTTGGTATTGCAGGGGTGCTCTCTGGACCTTTGAACCAGGTCTGTTACTGCACAGATATCGATGTTCTCCATTTTTAGGAGTGCCTCAAGAGAGTGCATTTTGAGATTTAGACTTCTAGCATTGAGCAGCATTACCTTCAGATTTTGCATGCTTGTACCTGTTACAGTGGTGGTTTTGTCCTTTGAACTTTGCCTAAAAAAGGCACTATAGGGGTGGCAAGAGCCTTAGCCAGTAACCTGAATCCCAGGGGTGACAAGTGCAGACCATCTCTGGCAAAGCATCATGATCTGTTGATCATGTCTTTCCAGGCAGACAGATACTGGATCCCCTTTGAATGACACCAGAAGCTTAGCCAATTGTTGAAGTCAATCATTTTATCCTTATACTGTGGTATCATTCTGGGTGAAGGCAGGATGCTACACAGGGATAAGGTCATACCTGCCTGGGCCACATGATCTGAGAGCTCTTCCATGTCTCTTTTCATGTAGTCCAGGGACGTCGCCTCAAGTCATTCACTCCAACATGGACAATAACAGAGTCATATTTGTACTTGTTGTTGAGTGACTTATGTGCATGTGTTATGTGGCAGATCCTGGCACCCAACAGGCAACTGACTGCAATTTTCTCCTTATTCAGCCTGGTGAGTGGGACATCAGTGTGCCTGGCTATAGAGTCACCTATGACTAAAGTGTTGGGTACGTTGTCTTGCCTTAGGGGCTGTTGTTGGGTGGCACGCTGGTGTTGTGAGCTATATGACACTTTGGTTGTGATTGGTGTTTGTTTGCATTTCACCTTCGGAGTTCCTTGTTGCTTGTGCAGATTACTGTTAAGGGCCTCCACATATGTGGGTTTAGTGTTGCTATGTGTGGGTGCTGGTGGTGTGGGTTTAGAAGGGCTATGTGTTTCTTGAGGTGTAGTGCGGGTGTTAACATTCTCCTCTTGACTGTCTAGCACAATCTTAGGTGGAGAGAGCTTTGCTTCCAGTTTGGCTATGTTAGTGCATCTCGCGCAGGTTGTAGTGTTGGGTGGTAGGAGGAGAGGGTTGTCTGTGTACATGAGGCAATTGCTGCATTGCCCCAGTATGCCCAGATTCACCAGGTGGACAGGAGAAATCACCGGAAGCTGAGCCTTGGATATGCCTGGTTTGGTGCTTTTTTTTTTGTAAAGTACAAGAGTTGTTTTCCCTTACCTTAGCAAGGTACTTTGCAATTATAGGCTGTTTAGTGCCTACGATTAATTTCTCCTTATTAACAAGGAGAGTTGAGTGCTTGTATCAGTTTAAGACTTCCTAGTGCTTTCTTGCAGGTTTTAAAGCAAGTGCTAGTCACAGGGATGCTTAAAGGTAAGATTAAATAAAATGGTTTATCCTAAACACAGCAGTGTGCACTAGAGGACTTAGATGTGAAAGTAGGTAACTTCAATTTTACCTGTCTAAAAAGTTAGGTTTTAGTGGAGAGTCACCATTTTTTAAAACAGCAAGATAGATTGAAAGGAGTTGGTCACTTTTATATTCTGGTGCTGTGGAATACAGTAGGATGGCCAATAAATGTAAATAGTTGAAGGGGAGTGATTTCACAAAATGATAATTGTGTGCTTACTCACACAAGCCAGTAAAAACAGAGAGGAAATGAGATGTATGGTCAAATTAACATAAGGGAATGCAACTAGAAAGACAGTGGTGTTTAAGAACATTATAGTAACTGTGTGGGAGGGTGGGGAAAAAATTCTGCCTGACTCACAAGAGACAGAGCTGTGGTCTCTTTTCAAGTTTTAATATGCAGTTAAAAGCAGAATACAAGTAAAACACATGGTAAATAAAACAAATCACAGTATTCAAAATAGAAAAAGGCAATAAAGTAATGCAACAAATAAAAAGCAAACTAACCTTTCCCTGACAGCAAAGTGTAGCAGAGTCTGGGTGAGCTTTCCTAGTAAAGCTCTGAATTTTTTTATTTTACCCCTTAAATAGAAGGTTTAGTTCCTAGCTCCACCCCCTCAGTTCACAGATGATTAACCTTAACTGACCTGTTCTATTGACCTGTACTAATTTCTGCCTGACTCACAAGAGACAGAGCTGTGGTCTCTTTTCAAGTTTTAATATGAATTTAAAGGCAGAATACAAGTAAAACACAAGGTAAATAAAACAAATCACAGTATTCAAAATAGAAAAAGGCAATCAAGTAAAACAACAAATAAAATACAAACTAACCTTTCCCTCACAACCAGTATGACCTTCTATAGTAAGAGTGGGACTCCATTTCAGAGATAGTTGTACTCCAGTCCGGGGTTTTGTATGCTACATTACCTCTCAAAAGTAGACAGGAAGTTGCTAGAGGTACAGGGTTTGTTTTAGCAGACATTTTCTGACATATCTGACATTGGAATGTATTGTGTCATTACCTAGTGACAGACATCCTCAGATCATCACAGTGCTTTATCAGAGGAATACAAGATGTATGATGCACAGACCTATATTATGAGCCCAACTATAGACATTCTTGCCAAAAAGGCCAGTTGAGAGGTGTGTCTACAGCCGATTGACCGATGAAGCTGTGTAAATAGTCCAGCAACTTGATGATATGCTGGCTGGGGATCTCCTGCTTGTGTGGTATTCTTCTTCCCTGAAAAGTCATATCCTGGTGTGGCCATATCTCTCTACTGTACAGTTTTTGGCAGATTGTCCAGGTATTTGTCTAGAAGTTTCATCCAGTCTACATAAATTTGTGTTGTTAGGGTAAGTTAGTTACAAATAATTAAAAACTGACATTACAAAATAATGACAGATATTAGTGTTTCAGACTTCATAGCCATCAGACAATTCATGCTAATGCAAAACCCATTATTCTACCAACTTTCTCAGTTTGTAAGAGCAATATTTACAACATGTGCCTATCATTGGGCCTTTGTCCCACTTTTATTTTTGACCTTGTCCAGATGTACTGCTGTCAGAGGTTGAAAGGTATGGATGTGGGTACAGAGTGCATTCTACTGTGCAGAAATGTTCATTATATGTGTAGTGTATTCTACATAGTACTGTGACTTCCAGGTATGTCAGTGGCAGAGCAGTACAGAGTAGTGTGGTGAACCAGTGACAGACAGTTGTGTATAGGTTGATAGGTTGATATGACATTAGTAGTGTATTGGCCCTGAAGCCCTTATATCCCACAAAGATGGGAGTGTAGCCCATGTTAAAACATGTCAGCACACAGAGCCCCTGTCCAGCAGGGACACAGGAGGAATCACAGGACTGTATTTTGTCTTTCCCATGCACTTATATAGGAAGCACATCGCTAGGGGTATTGAGGCACTTGGCTTGATGTGGACTGGGAGTGTATTTCACAGATGTGGGAGTGTGTGGGACACATATCTGTCACACCAACAAGCCATACTGATATCACAGACCAGGTTGATGCTGTGCCTATGGGTTGATCGAGTGGGCCTTGACTTCCAGATGTGCAACAGTCCCATTAAGGCAGGTTCTGGCTTTCTTTGTATGCCAGACAGGGGTCACCTCAGCAGAGTCTGTATGGAATGGGATAGAGGCACATGCTGTTAGCCTATCTGTGTTGGGCAGGTGTTTGGGGTTTGGGGTAAGGCCTTAGTGTTTGCAAGACCCTGGTGTGTGGAGTCTGCATGGTCTGTGGTGTGTAAGTTTGTGGAGTTCTCATGTATTTTTGCCTCTGAGGTGTCCTTTGTTTGGGTTTTTGTTTTGTTGTGGACCTCCACTTACATGGGTGTGTGTTGTGCATTTGCAGGTGATGTTTACTGACGTCATACACTGCATAGCACCTATGTTACTGCCCAATTTGTTCTGATGTGCACATTCTCCATTTGTCTGGCCAGTGGCTCCCCTTCCCCTTATGTGTGTCTTTTTGTCCTTCTGTGGTCCAGTCACAGGCTTTGCCCAAAGTGGCTGCTGTTATGTATTTGTAATTCTGATGTGAGTGGGGGTAAATGATGTAACATCACACACAAGGTTGTGAACTTCACACCTCTTGAGTGTACCTATTTAGCAGGTTGTCCATCATTGCACCATTACATTTGCTGTGGTCCTCAGATGGTTTGTGTTGCTATATGTTATTATGAGGCTACATGTTGGCCTAGCTGTCAAACCGTCACATACTGACATCTTGACAGGCCCATATATGACAGTCAGACAAAGGCACACACATGGGGACAGGGTGTTAATACTGTTCTGCTAAACATAGACAGTTGGGAGACCAGCTTGTTATTTGCTTGCTTTCTCTTATGGGTATGACATCTGCTTCCCCACTGCCTGCCATTGATGTTTTGATATGACCCATTCCTGTTTTGCAAATAGTTGGCAGGCAAATGCAATGTTAAGACAAGCAGAACAGATATACAAGGCATACTTGTGCTACTTCTGTGACAACCTGTCATTCCAGGGGTATGGATGTGGATCAGTGACATGCTGACACAGTAAGTTGGCAGCCTTTTATGAATTGGCAGTACACTGACCTTCAGGTACCTGCTGTCCTACTAGGTACCATGCTTCCAGACTTTTTAAAGCCAGACATCTGGACAAAGTCATAAATAATTTGCGGACAAAGGCCTACATATACGGACCCTTGCTAACTATTGGCCTTACAAACCTAGAAAGGTGATACAATAATAGGTTTTGCATTGACATGCATTTTCCTAAAGGGTATGAAGTCTGAAACTACAATCTGTCATTATTTTCTGACTTTAGTCTTTTGTGATTTCCCAATGATTTGCCAGAAAACCACGATTTCAGGATAAAGAGACCATAAATATGATGCAAACCTTTGGACATTCTGCAAAATGTCTGTACAGTTGAGGGGTATGCTAAGCACTGTGTAGGTTTTTCTGAGCTGTTTACTGTCCATATGTGTGGCCCCCTATCCCTGACCTGTCCAGTTTTCCTGCAGTAACAGATATTGATGTCTGGACAGTGTATAGAACTCCTACCATAGCTGTATTTGACATGCAGAATAGTTGACACTGTAGTTCTTGGAACATGGATCCTGTCAACCGCAGTACTGTACCCAGGCCACTAAGAAACGACAGCCAGGAGTAAGTGCAGGCCACGTACTGACAGTATTGACCACACATATACATAGCCCTTTGACCCCTGCATATTCTGGACATGCAACATGTTATCAAGTTGATTGGGACAGCTCTGGGAATGTGTGCTTTACTTCTTATACCCTAAAAACATTACTGTTACTGCATTTCTATGGGAACATGGGTGTGTGTCTATGGGGGGGGGGGCACACCTGTCAACTCTCCACATTTGCACAGACTGTGATGATGTTCCCTTTACATTTTGGTTCCATTTATCATAGCATTGTGTCTGTCTTGGAGACTACAGGCATATCACTAAAGACCACAGGTTAGATTGTAATGGCATACATTTGGGTTTCAGACTTCTTACCCTTCAGAGCCTTACTGCAACTGCAAGATCTGCTGTGATATCACTCTGTAGGTCTTTACAGGCAAATGTCATCATTGTCCACATTTGTGGGCCTTTGCCAGACATTTCGTTATGGTTTTCTATGGCTAACTTGCTGGATGACCCTCAGGGGTGAATATGGGACCCCCACATTGACATTCATGCATGTAATCTATGACCCCCCCATACTACAGTGAGATTTGTCACCTAGGGGACTACTGCATTCTCTGGGGAATACACTACTAGGCAGACATTTCCTGTTGTCCCACATAGCCAGCAGTTGTCTGGTGCTATCCTGGTTGGCCACCCCATTCCCTTGCATGCATGCAATGATACCTTAGACATGCTACCACAACATATTACTCCATTCATTTATTGTTAAGAAGACTGACTTACCTTATGCCTGCAGCAGTTGTGAGAACAGTGCTTGATGACTGGCTGTGTTGAATGCATGCAGTACACAGCCTATACATGGTAAGATGCAGGTAGTACGATGTGTGTGGCATCCATTTTACTGTGTGTGCTAGAGTCAGATGGAGGTGTCAGTCCCAGGGTCATACAGTGTCAGTGTGTGTGCTATACGTTGCTTCTTTGCCAAGGCCTGGGCATACTGGGCATGCCTCCATCTGCCTACAGGAGCAGGCTCAGGGGGTTCTTTCGCCAAGTCCCCGTGTGCCTGTGGGGGCCTTGGCAATGGTGGGGGAGGGCTGTGTGGGACTTCCCTCTGATTGTTTCTTCTGCAGCTGTTTCTGCAGGATCATATTGTGTAGCATGGCACATATTGTAAACATGTGTCCACATGTGGCTGGAGAGTACTGCAGGGCTCCAAAAGATATGTCAAAACAGTGGAACCATGACTTGAGCATCCCAAACACATGCTCTATAATGTTTCTGGCTTGTGCGTGTGCCTCATTACATCATTCTTCAGTGTGAGTGCATTTCTGATGGGTGTCATTATCCAAGGCTCTAGTGCATAGCCAGCATCCTCCACTAGATGACCATATGGGATGACCCCCTGGCAAATGCCTGGTACAGCTGTGAGGCATGCCAGATCTGGGAGTTGTTATAACTACTAGGCCAACCAGCACACACATTCATGATAATGCCCTGGGCATTGCACATGACCTGGCAGTTGATGGAGTGATAGCATTTGCAGTTGACATAGTGTCTACTCTCTTCACTGGGTGGTACCTTGATGTGGATGTGTGTGCAGTCTTTGGCACCTAGTACCTTCGGGTAGTCTGCTACATGGTGGAAGAGATGAATATTGCTGGTCCTCTCCTCACCAGTGCTGGGGAAATGTATGTGCTCACCAGCATACATTCACATGACATCCAGGAACTGGTGGAGTACCCTGGATACAGATGCCTGTGAGACCCCCATGATGCCCCCAGTAGGTCTTTGGAAGGTACCTGTAGCTAGTATTCTTAAGGCTACACATACTTTGGTTTCAACTGGGTGGGTTCCCTTCTGTTGGCTCTGGGTCTGAGTTTAGGCCAGCACAGCTCGATGAGTTGCTGAAGTAAGTCCCTGTCCACCATGTAGCACTCTAGTATCTCCATATCATGTAGCCCCTGGTAGGGTACTCTGGGTCTGAACACTCTTCTCCTCTTCCTCAGTCTGGGATGATTGTCAGCTTTATCCTCCTCACCACCCTCAGCCTGTAGCACATTTTGATGTATCAAAACGACAGCAGCCCCTAACATTTTATCAGTTAAAATTCCCCGAGTGTGTACACCAATGGTGCAGAGTTTGTAGGAAAAAAACAGACTGAAAGGTGTTTGCATAGTTTATACTGTTGTGCTGCAGATGCTGCCTGTGTGATTGGCTGACTTTGATACATTCCACGTGCCAGCTATATTATTTGTACTTGAGTGCCTTTATTTTGCTATTTCCCATTTTTTTTCTTCCCATTTCTGCCTCTTCTAAGCCCTGTTGTACGACCTGCAAACCCGCTGCTCAAATGTGAACACTTCTGCTAGTTCCTGTTGTTTTTTTCCCATTGTGTTTAAGCCCTGTGGCATGCTGTGCAAACCCATGTAGCTATAGTAAACAGTATTGAGCAGAAAGGACCCTCCCAGGGACACGAACATGCTCACCATTTCTTGAACTAGCTCAGGCACACCCCCTTGCATAGCTGTGCTTAGCTGAGCACAAATAGAGGCAGTGGAGCTCCAATGTGGTTATACCAAGCATGACACCCCTTTTCATGTCAGCTGCTTCTCCTGCTTACACTACATCATTATAGCTCCTACACTGTTAGGTGCAGGCAGACACATTCTCCCATTTTGCTATTCAATAAATTTAGCTCACTTGCATATCCCACTGACTTATTTACAGCACTACACCAGAGCCAATCTCCTTAGCTATGAGTATTACCTGTTATTCTTTTGGTTCTGCATGCTACCCACTATAATGGCAAAATTCATATTTCACATAAAATTGTCTTTTTACATTTTATAAAATTTTCTGCACAATCTCATTCGTGAGCCGCTTCACTATGCTTAAACAGCTGAAATTGGCCAACAAAAAAATTTAGATTTTTATAATTTTGAAACTGTTTTCCATGCCAATGGCCATATTTTTGGCCATTGGCATGGCTAATAGTCATAATACATGCTTTACTTTGAGCTGTCATGCCCACATTTTAATTTTTGCAGAAATGTACACGGTTAGTAACCGAATACATTTCTGCAATGGACACTGCTCTGCCACAGATGCCTGCCTGCTTACTGAATCACTAATTATCCTCATTTGCATGGTTTTCACCAGCAAATAAGGTAATTAACATTATTCAGTGGTGTCCGTGTCAGAATAGTGCTGGCAGGCTCATGCACGCCCCCAGCCTTGTTTACTGGATGGCTCGGAAGCCATATTCTGTGCAATAGCTGATACACTATTCTGACACAGAGATTTGATTTTATTGAATCCCAGCCTCAAATAATTTCTGTATGAAAATAAAAGACATACAGATTTAGTATTTGGAGGATAAATGGAAGATAATGGTGTATGCTCACATGGATTCTAAGGCCATTATTGTCACAAAAATGTGCATCTGTGTTTATTTAATTATTTATTTATTTTTTGAAGGGATTAGTACTGAAAAAGAGAGAATGCCCTTATGCTAAAGGGGTTAGAAGCCCAAAACTGATTTTATGACTATACTGGAAGACATACAAATATATTCAGCAAAGGTCTGGTCATGGATTTTTCAGATTACTTAATGGTTGTACATGTATTCAAGGAAGTTAGTTATGTGTGGTGGTTACAGCTATATTCAAGTTACCTAAGCTTGTATTTTTGTAATGATTTCCTGAATGGAAAGATTATAGGGATGTTTTTTAGCAGTGAGACTCTTTATGACTTTCAAAAATCTTTACAGGTGATGTATTTTAAGTGTATTTATTTATTTGAAATTTAGTGACTGTGAAAGTCCAACTGGGTCAGAAACCTGTTTTCATTGGAGGCCTGGGGAGAAAAGTTCCACAAAAGAAAATAATAACAATCTAAATATATAAAATATAACAATATAAATATGAAAGTAATATTAACATAGAAATAATGAGAAGAGCAAGACAATAGCCTGTATGTGCATAATGGACAGTTAAGGTGTATACATACATTAACATAAGAGAAATATTATGAGCATTATAAATATATTGGTATTTTACAAAGAATATCAGAAGTTCTCACAGTATGATTAACAGAGAGCAGGTATATGGGTGAAGCTAATAAGCTGTAAACTAACATTTCTATTGGAGAGGCTTACAAATAAATCTAGCATTTAGTTATATAAACTTGACAATCGTGTTTGCAGAAATGTTTTACTGAGAAGGTTCTACAGAATAAAACAGTCCCCGGGATTCATGAAGCTTGCGCCATGCGCCTGAGTAGCATCGGCAAACTAGTGCCAAATATGGACATCGAGCAATTCAGGTAAGAGCTGTTTCGACGTGCTCAACCAGCGTATGCCAGAGCTGTGCAGTTCCCGGCACATGTATGCTAATTACCCCATTGCAGCAGTGTAGCATGCAAATGAAGGTATATAGAGATTCAGGTAAGAGCTGTTTCCACGTGCACTACCAGCATACGCCAGAGCTGCACAGCTCCTGGCGCATGTATGCTAATAACCCCATGCACAGCAGTGTAGCATGCAAATGAAGGTATATTGCGATTCATGAAGTTGTGCAGGCATAGCATAAGCATGTAGAAATGTAAACCAAAAAAAAGATTTACATTTTGTCAAACATAAAATTGGATCCATGAAAGCAGACCAAACTTACGTATTATAATGTTAATATATGCCAGTGGCTAAATATATAGCCAATGGCATAAAACAACATGCACAACATAAAAAAAAATAATATTTAATGTTATGGCCACACCAACGCAAAGTAAAACCACAGTGCATCGGTGTGCAAACTGGATCACAAGGAAAATATATTTAGATGTCATAAAACTGTAATGTAACACAATTCATGATATCCCCATAATAGTCAATGGCATGCATGCTACACCACAACCATGGCCCAAGGGTTGCTAAGGGTCTGTGACAGTGTTCCATGCGGTAACTAGGAATTAGCAGTCAATGCCATGCAAATGAGTCAAGTAATACTGAATTGCAAATGCCCACCGGCGTAAGGATGTACCACACGGCATAGCGTTACAACACCGAGGAGTGGCCTGTAGGTAAATATAACATCAAGAGAGGGGCGCGCCACCGTAGCTGTAAGCACATTGGATCATTGCTAATCCATGTTGCATGTTGCTAAGCAAAGCCGCAGGATAGGGGTGTGGAAGTAGCCATAGCTTTGATTAGCTGAGAGCACACAAGGTAACCGAAAGTTCATGTAAACGTGGATGAAAACGCGCACGAAACCCAGTAAATGGCTGTGCACGGTGTGCACCACAGCTGAAACAGGAAGGATATGAGAAGACAATAAGGAAATGCTGCAGCATGGTAATTGGAGTACAAATGAGTAATTAACACCTAGAAACTCACAGTGGGCCATAGACAACAGCTAACAAGGCTGCTAGCAGCTACCTGCAGAACAGGAAAGGGGAGGTGCTGTACAGCAAAGAAAAGAGAACTGTCACAGCAGAACAAAGCAAACTTGCAGTAGATCAGCTACATAACACGTTTCCCAGCACAATCCTGGGTTGTGGAACCACAAACCAAGAAAGGCGGCAGCTGGATGCATGCCTAATAATGGGAGGTGAATCGGGTTGAAAAGAGAAGAAAAGGGCAATAGATGAATCACGGCAGACAAGCGTAAGTCAACACCAAAGGCTCCACAATATCAGTACCTGCTTTAAAACCAATAATTAAGATACCCTGCAGCTGGAATAGTACAAACACACCCAATTACACCAGCATCATCCATTGCACAATAGTATATGGTGTGAAAGCCCCACACACACACTTGTGCATTCCCAGACACTCTGCACCATTGGTGTATACAGATGGGAAACTTTTAATATGTATATGCTAGGGACTGCCATAGCTTTGATTCACCTGCATGTGTTAGAGACTGACGGTGGTATGGAGGATGATGCTGACAACCATCTCAGGCACCGGAGGAGAAGAGTGTTCAGACCCAGGGTAACCTAACAGGGGCTACATGATCTGGAGATAGTAG
The DNA here is from genome assembly GCF_019279795.1 of Protopterus annectens. Taxonomy (NCBI): domain Eukaryota; kingdom Metazoa; phylum Chordata; order Ceratodontiformes; family Protopteridae; genus Protopterus; species Protopterus annectens. Next base: position 1,602,968,724 of record NC_056725.1, on the reverse strand, counting down.
AGCATTACAGGGTGGACAGGGACATCATACAGCAACTTGTTGAGCTGTGCCAGCCACGCCTCAGAGCCAGAACAAACAGAGGGGAACCCATCCCAGTGGACACAAAGGTATGTGTAAGCTTGAGAATACTAGCCACAGGTACCTTCCAAAAGCCAACTGAGGATATCATGGGGATCTCACAGGCATCAGCATCCAGGGTACTCCATCAGTTCCTGGATGCCATGTTACCACATGCCAATGAGCACATAAACTTCCCCCGAATGCAGGAGGAGTTGGCCAGCAATATGCGTCTCTTCCACTGTGTGGCAGACTACCCAGAGGTACTGGGTGCAATAGACTGCATGGACATACACATCAAGTCACCACCCGGTGAGCAGGGTAGGCGCTACTTAAACCACAAGGGATTCCCCTCCATCAACTGCCAGGTCGTGTGCAATGCCTAAGGTATTATCATGGATGTGTGTGCTGGCAGCCCTGGAAGCTCTCACGACTCCCACATCTGGCATGCCTCACAGCTGTATCAGGTATTTGCCAGGGGGGACATCCCATATGGCTACCTGGTGGGGGATGCTGACTATGCACTGGAACCATGGATGACGGCTCCCATCAGAAATGCACAGAGAGCCATGCAAGAACGCCATAATGAGGCACATGCAGAAACCAGAATCATCATAGAGCACATGTTTGGGATGCTGAAATCACGGTTCCATTGCTTGGACATATCTGGTGGAGCCTTGCAGTACACTCCAGGAATGTGTGCCCACATCAGATTCCGGAAGATTATAGGGATGTTTTTTAGCAGTGAGACTCTTTATGACTTTCAAAAATCTTTACAGTTGATGTATTTTAAGTTTATTTATTTGAGATTTGGTGACTGTGAAAGTCCAACTGGGTCAGAAACCCATTTTCATTGGAGGCCTGGTGAGAAAAGTTCCACAAAAGAAAATAATAACAATCTAAATATAAAATATAACAATATAAATATGAAAGTAATATTAACATATAAATAATGAGAAGAGCAAGACAATAGCCTGTATGTGCATAATGGACAGTTAAGGTGTATACATACATTAACATAAGAGAAATATTATGAGCATTATAAATATATTGGTATTTTACAAAGAATATCAGAAGATCTCACAGTATGATTAACAGAGAGCAGGTATATGGGTGAAGCTAATAAGCTGTAAACTAACATTTCTATTGGAGAGACATATAAATAAATCTAGCATTTAGTTATATAAACTTGACAATCGTGTTTGCAGAAATGTTTTACTGAGAAGGTTCTACAGAATAAGACAGTCCCCGGGATTCATGAAGCTTGCGCCATGCGCCGGAGTAGCGTCGGCGATCTAGTGCCAAATATGGCCGTCGAGCGATTCAGGTAAGAGCTGTTTCCATGTGCACTACCAGCGTATGCCAGAGCTGCGCAGCTCCCAGCGCATGTATGCTAATTACCCCATGTGCAGCAGTGTAGCATGCAAATGAAGGTATATAGCGATTCATGAAGTTGTGCAGGCATAGCGTAAGCATGTAGAAATGTAAACCAAAAAAATGGTTTACATTTTGTCAAACATAAAATCGGAGCCATGAAAGTGGACCAAACTTACGTATTATAATGTTAATATATGCCAATGGCTAAATATATAGCCAATGGCATAAAACAACATGCACAACATATAAAAAATAACATTTAATGTCATGGCCACACCAACGCAAAGTAAAACCGCAGTGCATCAGTGTGCAAATGGGATCACAAGGAAAATATATTTAGATGTCATAAAACTGTAATGTAACGCAATTCATGATATCCCCATAATAGTCAATGGCATGCATGCTACACCACAACCATGGTGCAAGGGTTGCTAAGGGTCTGTGACAGTGTTCCATGTGGTAACTAGGAATTAGCAGTCAATGCCATGCAAATGAGTCAAGTAATACTGAATCGCAAATGCCCCACCGGCGTAAGGATGTACCACATGGCATAGCATTACAACACCGAGGAGTGGCCTGGAGGTAAACATGACATCAAGAGAGGGGCGCGCCACCATAGCTGTAAGCACATTGGATCATTGCTAATCCATGTTGCATGTTGCTAAGCAAAGCCGCAGGATAGGGGTGTGGAAGTAGCCATAGCTTTGCTTAGCTGAGAGCACACAAGGTAACCGAAAGTTCATGTGAACGTGGATGAAAACACGCATGAAACCCAGTAAATGGCTGTGTGCGTGCACCACAGCTGAAACAGGAAGGATATGGGAAGACAATAAGGAAATGCTGCAGCATGGTAATTGGAGTACAAATGAGTAATTAACACCTAGAAACTCACAGTGGGCCATAGACAACAGCTAACAAGGCTGCTAGCAGCTACCTGCAGAACAGGAAAGGGAGGTGCCGTACAGCAAAGAAAAGAGAACTGTCACAGCAGAACAAAGCAAACTTGCAGTAGATCAGCTACATAACACATTTCCCAACACAATCCTGGGTTGTGGAAGCACAAAACAAGAAAGGCGGCAGCTGGATGCATGCCTGACAATGGGAGGTGAATCGGGTTGAAAATAGAAGTAAAGGGCAATAGATGAATCATGGCAGACAAGCGTAAGTCAACACCAAAGGCCCCACAATAGCAGTACCTGCTGTAAAACCAATAATTAAGATACCCTGCAGCTGGAATAGCACAAACACACCCAATTACACCAGCATCATCCATTGCACAATAGTATAAGGTGTGAAAGCCCCACACACACACTTGTGTATTCCCAGACACTCTGCACCATTGGTGTATACAGACGGGGAACTTTTAATATGTATATGTTAGGGGCTGCCATAGCTTTGATTCACCAGCATGTGTTGGAGACTGACGGTGGTGTGGAGGATGATGCTGACAACCATCTCAGGCACCGGAGGAGGAGAAGAGTGTTCAGACCCAGGGTAACCTACCAGGGGCTACATGATCTGGAGATAGTAGAGCATTACAGGGTGGACAGGGACATCATACAGCAACTTGTTGAGCTGTGCCAGCCATGCCTCAGAGCCAGAAGTAACAGAGGGGAACCCATCCCAGTGGACATGAAGGTATGTGTAAGCTTGAGAATACTAGCCACAGGTACCTTCCAAAGGCCAACTGGGGATATCATGGGGATCTCACAGGCATCAGCATCCAGGGTACTCCACCAGTTCCTGGATGCCATGTTACCACATGCCAATGAGCACATATACTTCCTCCGAATGCAGGAGGAGTTGGCCAGCAATATGCATCTCTTCCACCATGTGGCAGACTACCCGGAGGTACTGGGTGCAATAGACTGCATGCACATACACATCAAGTCACCACCTGGTGAGCAGGGTAGGTGCTACATAAACCACAAGGGATTCCCCTCCATCAACTGCCAGGTCATGTGCAATGCCCAGGGCATTATCATGGATGTGTGTGCTGGCAGCCCTGGAAGCTATCACGACTCCCACATCTGGCATGCCTCACAGCTGTATCAGGTATTTGCCAGGGGGGACATCCCATATGGCCACCTGGTGGGGGATGCTGGCTATGCACTGGAACCGTGGATGATGACTCCCATCAGAAATGCACACACAGCCATGCAAGAATGCCATAATGAGGCACACGCAGAAACCAGAATCATCATAGAGCATGTTTGGGATGCTGAAATCATGGTTCCATTGCTTGGACATATCTGGTGGAGCCTTGCAGTACTCTCCAGGAATGTGTGCCCACATCTTCATAGTATGTGCCATGCTACACAATATGATCCTGTGGAAACAGCTGCAGCAGGGACAGAATGGTGAAGGCCCTCACAGCCCACCACCATTGCCAAGGGACCCACAGGCACAGGGGACTCAGACCATGAACACCCTGTGCTAGCCCCAGTAGGCAGATGGAGGCATGCCCAGTATGCCCATGCCTTGGCAAAGAGGGAACATATAGCACACACACTGACAGTGTAGGCACTCATGGACTGACACCCTTCTCCACCTGCACACACAGCAAACATGGATGGCACACACACGACCACCTGTAAATTGTCATGTATAGGTGGTCTACTGTGTGCATCCTACATAGGTAGCCCTCAACTATTGTACACACAACCGCCATTGGCACAAGGTAAGTCAATACCTGAACAGTAAATTAAGCTATCAGCATGTGTCCATACTGTATGTACAGGTTCATAGATACATAGGTAGGTACATGCCCAACTGCCGAGGCCACTCATAAGCATAGGCAAAACGTGTCTGCTGTCGCCACCCCATCGATCAACTAACTGTCCCTCTGTGGAGCAGAGCCACTTGTGGGATCCCTGGGGTGTAGCTACTGTTCACCACCCACTCTGCAAGGATTCCCCGGAGTGTCAGTGAGGGGTTTTGTATAATGTAATCAGGGATGTAGTTCCAAATAATGGGGAGTATCCCTGACAGGAATCTTCACAGATGTGTACATGTTACATAGTATACCTTAAACACAGCTTGCATATATAGGTAGTTCTCCACAGAATAATAAACATGTGGAACACACAACCACTGAAATGTGCGTTAATCACCCTTGCACTACCAGTGCCTGCTCTGAGAGGTAAGATATCACTGCCAGGATTAGAACATGCAACCATGTACACATTCATCACAATAACATACCACTAAGCTACCTGAGATGTACCAATGGCAGTCGTGTATACTGACAGGATAAAACACAAAAGGTAGGAATGTGTTGAAATAGGACAAACCGGCATGTACCCAATGAAAGGTGTATGTTTTATATATATATATATATATATATATATATATATATATATATATATATATATATATATATATATATATATATATATATATATATATATATATATATATATATATATATATATATATGTCTATATATATATATATATATATATATATATATATATATAGAGAGAGAGAGAGAGAGAGAGATATGTCGATATATGGGGATATACATATATATGTAGATATATAGATAGGTTAACAACATCTACATAACCATGGAGGTACATATAAATGGGATACCTACCACATACCGACTGCTTTACATACCGACACGTGTAATCCCGAGGCTTAAGGTCCGAAAGAACACAGTACTGAAACACCAGATGCGCGAGGTGTAATCTCACGATGTTAATGGACAGTTAGTCAGTGCTTCTGGTGTTGCGGTTTGGGTAGGTTACTGTGTGTAAGTGTGTTTCTTAGGGCTGTAGTGTGTGTAAGTGTGTGTTCTGTGTGTGGTGTGTGTTCTTGGGGGACTGTAATGTGTGGTTGTGGGTTAGCTTTGTGCATCTGTTTGCGTGACCTAGGATGTAGAATATTAAAGTAGGGGGTGGTGTGGGGGGTGCAGACACCTACATGGGGGTGTAGGGGGGCTTGGCCACCTGCTCATACGTAGTGTAGGATGGTTTGTTTGGATGTGTTGGGTAGCAGTGTGTCTGTGTGTGCATGTGTGTGTTCCATGTTCATGTTACCTTCGCGAGTTACTGTCGATGTCGGTAATGTGGGGTATGGGAGTCTGGTCCTGGTACTGTGTGCATCGGAACACTGTGGTTTTGGGATTCCATAGGTCTCCTGTATACAGCGGTTGAAGTGTTCATATATGTGTATAACATAGACCATAGCAATCACACATTCCGCCACTACCAACCTTTATGAACAAAGGATATGGAGAGTATATGCCTATACACTATTACAAATATGTGCTATGGACATGAGCCAATGATAGTGTTACCACCTGTCCCACTTTGCGAGGGACACTCCCTCTTTGGGCGGTTGTGTCCTGACCAAATATATTAAATGTGGCAAATGTCCTGGGATTGTAGGACATAATTATGTCCCATATGTACTGTAATAGTTGCATACAATAGTTATTTCTGTATCTAAAATACCTACATGTTACAGGAAACAGGATAAGCAACTAAACTGCTACAAGAATAAGCTTATAATTAGGCAAGAAAGGAAAGTTCTATCCCTTGTACTGACCGTGGGTTTGTGTCGGCCTGTAAAATCAGATGTGTGTCCCAAAAAGGTCCCACTATGGCCATATGAAAAGGTGGCAACCCTAGCCAAAGAGGGTCAGTCACCAACACAACTACGATGACTGCAAATACCTATGACAGAAATACACAGCTATCATGTAGCAACACGTTATTACATTCAGATGTATTACCGAAGGGATTCAAGGACTAACATCACCTGCATGCTATACAGGAACCACATAACAGTGCCTTAATGAATCAGCCTGCAATTACCATTGTATTAGTCCACAAAAGGATAGGTGTTCAAATAGGGAAGGAACCCTCATGCACATAGCGATTATGTATAAAAGCAGTTCCTACACACCTGCATCTGCTAAGCACACCCACACATATTACAATACAAACTGTAATAACATCACAAATCATTCACACACTGTACGACATCTGCAGAAGCCTTAACATACCTTGTCAGAGACACACTAACATGGCCCTATGTGAAATAGCTGCTGTTATACAATGGAACAGCTGCTGATGTAATAGGGTTTGTTTGCACTAATCCCATTTCAGAGGGTTGTGCGTACACCGGATGTGTTAGCAATTAGTGAGTAACAGCACAGTATGCTACACTTGTACACCAAATCAAGGATGTCTGGTGAGCACACTGTACACCACATAACAGTTCATGCATAGCCATATGGCCTTGAGCTGGCCAAACATCCTTGCCAGACTTAAACATCTGCAGAAGTATCAGGTACAAACAAACCCTGCATAAGTAGCACTGTTCCGAAATATAACAGCTGTACTCACATGTAGAACTAAATCATCTAGCCATTACACACAGTCCACGGGAGTCATGAAGCTAATATATCTCTGTGTGTCTCCATATAGCTGTTGAAATATATTGCAATAACACATCTAGGCCATCTCCCTCGAAAGTAAGGCAAACGGACAATGCCCAAAAGGAGTACTCACTTATACACCACTGTTGCCATGGTATCGGCTAATGGAGTAGCTGCACAGCTGATGTGCATCTAATTAACTACTTTGGAACAGCAATTGGTGGACAGGATACCACATGTTACCGATATGTAACTAGAAAAGGATGTGTTATCACACATTCAAACCATCCGTATATACCAGCGGAACGTTACAAAGAACATTGAAACACAAACTGAAAAGGATTGAATCAACAGTTAACGACACCTCGGGTTACTAATAAGGTATGTAGAACAGTCAGTATGTCTGTGTATGTAGTACTATTCTGTAGTATTTAAAGTGCACGCAATCCATATAGTGGAAACAGTTATCTTGTAGTGATGTATTGTTGAGCATAGTAATGCTTGTAGTATTTGTGTGTACTGCTGTAGGTCACAAGGCAAACACCGCATACACCACAAGGGATGCTATATAAGGGCTTTGAACAGAAATACTCCTCACCAGCCGATGTCAGTGGCAGGGCTGGTCCAACAAGTATGTGCTATAACAGGGGATAGTATATGTTGATATATTGTAACTGTAGCCATATGTATGGGTGTATTACAGAGAATAACATGTGGAAGGTTGGGCCACTGTGCAAGTATGATTTGCATTGTGGGATATTGTGCCAATAACTGTGTAATGTACAGTATTGTAGGCAGATATGTATTACAAGCTACATAGCATTACTGTAATGTTAGGCAAACATTAGTTATGTCAATTGGCATTTACAATACACAATAACAGGATACATATGTCTTTTAGTGAGCCGACAGTTTATCAGCATGATAGCAAAGTAAAATGGAAGAGCTATTTAACTATCCATGCACATAAGACATGTAATATGTGCAAAGGTAGGTACTAGGCTGTCTTACCAAGGGTATCTGTAAGCCTAGCTAGCATGTGTTGGCTTTCGCCACCCCATAGGTTGGTTCCCTGTGCCTCTGAATGGCAGAGCCAATAGTTCCCTGTGCCTCTGTCCAGCAGAGCCACTGCAGTGATCCCTGGGTACATGTCTGTCTCCCATCCACACGTCAAGGTTTCCCTTGAAGAGTGCTCGTGAGGGGCCCTGCCTGATGTACATTGGAATCATGTTCCAAAGCATAGGGAGTGTCCGGGTCAGGAATCTATCCATCCAGCATGTCCTACTCATCATTGTGGTTAGGTGTATATCCCTAGAGCATGTGGCTCTCAGGGGCTTCTGTTTAGGTGGAGCATATCCAGCAATACAGGGTTGGACATGGGCCTTGTATGTCAAGCAGAGATCACCTGTGAGTATGTGGTATGCAACTGAGTACAGCTGGAGTTTCATAGGTTGGGCTGCATAGGTCATCTGTTTGAGGTCAGTAATCCTCTTGGTGTGGTACTGGTGTGGTCTTCCAAGCTGTTGCAGTTGTCTTGTAAGGTATATCCCAAATGGGGTGTTGTATCCTTTAATGGGTCTAATATGACATGTGTAGAGTCACAATGGCCCTCTGATCTGGATGCGAACCCATTAGAGATTAGGGGGGCCATGTAGAAGGATATTCTAACCACCTTGTCATTATGGGTATCGAAGGAGAGATTGCTATCTACTGGGGTTCCTGGATCCCTTATTACCTTTTCTGTATGTAGGGGACTAGCACCTATGTGGTAGTCCATGGGTAATTAGTTATATCCAAAGGGGATGACTATGCACTTTTAGGCATTCAGCTTGATGCCATGATATTAACACCAGGTATCCATCTCAGTGCGACCCTTCCAGAGGGTGTCTGTAACAGCTGGGGAAACAATTATGTCCCCTAGTTTGCAGTCATCTGCAAACCTTTTCAGCCAAAGCCCTCCTGTGCTTGTCTGTACATCAGAGAAGTATATACCGAACATGAGGGGTCCTAGGACTGAGCCCTGGGGATGCCAGTTGTAACTGGTATACAGTCGGACCTAGGGTATGCAACTCCCACTGTGTGGGTTCTGTCCGTGAGCCACTTTGCAAACCATCACATGACGTAGGGGTTAATGTTCAGGCGGATGGGTATGTTGATAATACCAGAAGGAGGAATGGTGTTGAAAGCCTATGAGAGATCTAGGTAGGCTGTGTGGACCTCCTTACCCTCATCTAATGCCTTGGTAACTGTCTCTAAGAAGTCCACCAGGTTTAGGAGGCATGGTCTGGCCTTAACAATGCCAAACAGGGAGGGTCAAAGGTTGGGAGGTACCCAATGTCTCTGTGACAGTGATCCATGATGTGCACCATAGCCTTGCAGACCAGGCTAGTCAGGCCTATAGGGAAATAGGTCCCATGGTCCATTGTGGTGCCACCTTTGTGGAGTGGGATAACTGTTGCTGTGCACCATTCAGGGGGCACTATGCCCGATGTGAGGCTATTATTGAACATGGTGCATAGGTGGGGAGACAGTACGATCTGAAGTTCATGTAAAATGCAGCCTGGGATGTTGTCCGGTCCCATGGATGCTGTGATATTGCCTTTAGAGTGTGCAGCTTTGAGAGGGATCTGCCAGGATGTTGCCAATATCAATTGTTTCTGTAATGTTCATGCCTTTGTGCTGTAACTCAGAGCAGATCTGGTTGTTGACATTGAGATATGTGACATAGCTATAGAATGCTTTGTGGTTGTTGTTGGTATTAGTTGCATTATAGTTTTCATAGCTAGCTTTGGAGGATCTTATAAGGGATCTCACCTTCTTACTGAGGCTGGCCAGGGATCTCCTCCATGCATGGTATTGTACTCTCATTTGCAACAGTGTCTTCCTCCTGTAGTACAATATGTTTATGGCAGGGGACCACCAGATTGGTTTAGTTAATTAGGAGTATAGCGTCCTGGTTCTGTTTGGGATAGCACAAGCCATGCACTCCTGTAAGTGCTTATAGAGTGCATTTGTGTAGGATTCAGCAGTTGTAACAGTACTGTCCATCTGCATGGGTGTCATGACGTCCACCACGTCTGTCTTAAGAAGCATGTAGTTGGCCTTGTAGACATATTATACTGTGGTTCCCTTAATGGGGGGTAGGTGCGGGATGTGGATATCAATGGTGTTCAGCACATGGTCTGATCGGACCAACGAGGAGTTGGCTTCATGTGTGGAGCACCAGTCACTCATGTTGGTAATGACTAGGTCTAGGATATTGTTGCCCCTGGTGGGTGTGTGGATATGTTGAGTCAGGGCATTGGTGTTTATGAATTCCAGAAACCATTGAGCTAATGTGTTGGTACACGAGTAGTTTTCCCAGTTAATGGTGGGGTAGATTCAGTGAGACTTATGTGATGAGTGTGGTGTTGTGCGACTGTGTACCTTCTCCACATGACAGTCAGGGTCAGGCTTGGTTGGAGAGACCTTTACCTCCAGTTTGGCTAGATGAGTGCATCTCTCACAGGTTGTAGTGTTGGGTGGTAGGTGGAGAGGCTTGTCTGTGTACATGAGGCAATGTGTACATTGCCTCAAGATGTCCAGATTCATCAGATAGACAGGTGAGAACACTGGCAGTTGACTCTTGGACATGCCTGAATATAGAACTACATTCACCTAGATAAGTGAGGAAAGTGAGTACAAGAGCTACATTACTCTATGCAAGTGAGAAAAGTATGTACAAAACCTGTTCACCCTTACCTGTAGGTAATGAGGAAGATTGAGTGCTATAGTAATTATTAGCTTACGTAGTGTTTACAAGTCCTGAACAAGTGCTTAGCATGAATAAGCAATCCAGATAGGGTCTTGGATAATATAAACACATGGCCCCTCCCCCAACAGGTACACAAGCATATATCCATGTACACCACAGGGCCCCTGTACCCACAACTATGCAGGTACAAGCTGCACTCAGTCTGCATGGGACCTGCCCACATCACAGGTTGTATCATACACATATGGCAAAACAAGATGCTCTCCATGTACACATCATGTAAAACATAGCTCCATGTCAGGTTGTGTACACACTGAATGGTGCACACCAACAGGTATCACAACCCACAAAGGGGGAGACACCACTGATAATGGGAAGTACTTTACTACTACCCTGCTGAGTCTGGTCTGGAAGGCCATGAACCTTGATCACTTAAGTGATGTCAGCAGTACAGATGTAGATGACAGTATGGTTGATGTCACACTGCATATCATAACCTTGCCAGGTCATAGGACATCATCACCCATACTGTGTACCACCTACACTCGGTATACTAGATGTACATTCCTATGTCACAGGAGTGTTTTGCAACAGGACTGCTGGCAGAACCAACACTACAGAAGGTGTCTGAATAATACATGATCATCACACCAGTGGCAGCTACAGTATGTCAGGGTTAATGAATTTTATTCCCCCTCATTGTAGTCCATACCTCACAGACAAACAGAAGGCATCTGCCTATTGAAGTATGTGAATGACTATGACCTAGGAGCAATAGCTGACTCGCATTGTCACCCCTATGTTAATAACCCTGTACCCATGAACTACCACCTAGGCAGCGGTCAACATAATGGACACTTGTGTGTGAGGGATGCAGCTGGGCAGTTGTCTTTCCTGTGATAGCTACGTCACCACACCTGTCAGGTAGTCATATGTGGCAACCCTAATAATGATAGGGTGCCATTCATGAATATAGAGATCATTGTCCAGCCATACAGAACACTCAAGTGACCCATATCAGATCACATATTTCCTTTAAAGGTATTGGCCATGTGCAGATGGCCTACACCAGCCTTCCCATTCCCCATCTCCACTATGTAGCATGATGCATACCCTGAATAAATCCATGTCCAACCCAGTGATGTTGGACATGCTACATACTCACCCTGATCTCGAACACATACTTCATGGACATCCACCTACCACATGCTGGACAGATCCTTGTCCCATACACTTGACATAGTCCTGCCATACTATGCATTCCTGTCCATCAAAGCTGCACATCGCTTCCCTCTCAGACATGGTGTGATGACCGCATGGTAATGCATGGTATATGTATCATTAACCCTGTGGATCAGTAATGTGGCACTGCTCCACCTGGCCCCACAGACCCACCTGTCGGCTACTGCCAGGTAACCTTTCATCCTAGATTCATACATGGCCCATGGCATATAGCCCACTAGTTGACTTTGACTGTACATGCTATAGTTGATATCCATCCCTGCAAATACCATCTGGCTAGCCAGTGTCCCATGTGTATCACATGTGCAACACAGGTGATACATGGCAGGATGTTGAATCACTGTACAGTGCCATGTAGATGTATATGGCAGAACACATACATGTAAAACCTTATGTGAGCATGTCTGCAGGGTCACAGGTCATGTCTGTTAAGGCAGTGTAAGTCCTTATATGTGACATATACACTGCATCAAGGTCGACTGCATTAATGTGGACACATCCAGCCATGTGCTGATAGGTAGGAACACCAGTACAGGCAAACAGACATGCCCACATCAAGACAGCAACCACATGGAGTATGAGCAATGTAATCAGGTGACACACACACATATATGGTGATAATATCCACTCAACATTGAGTGTCACATGTGTGTGACACAAACACGTCAGTGTCATGTAGGTTTGCAAATACAACTATTTAAACTGAATTAATGTGATACACATGTATGTTCAGCTGTAGCTCTGTATGTCTCTGTGAGTTACTGTGACCTGTCTCCATCATTATGTCTTCCAGGTATGCCGCGTGCAAGGCTTCCCCTTTTACATGCTTGGAGGATGAGGCCCTCATCCCATACCTACTCGACAATCATGATATCCTGTTCAGCCATGTGCCACAGGATGCACAGCAGTGGGATGCCCTGTGGATGGAACTTTGCAGGAGGGTTAATGATGTGGGTGGCCACAACCGCACATACCAGCAGGTGCGCAGACACTGTACAGACCTCATTAGATGGGTGAAACAGCATGCAAATGCAATCACCAGGGAACAAGGTGCAACAGGTGGTGGACCACCAACCCAGCCCCCACTCACATGTACCGAGGAGCTACTGGCCAACCTGGGGACACCTGCAGAACCACATCCACAAGCCTTAGCCGATATTGTGGAGGTGGGTGTCTCTCAACCACTGAGCCTGGAGTTGCCTGGTAAGTCAGTACTGCACCTATAACAACTATATTCCATATAGTTGCATGTGTCACTGTACAATATGTAATGTAACATCATATGCAAGGCATGTATACACACATGCTGCATACTATAGTATGCTACTCTGTGTATGCACACATGTGCATACACCATAGTATAGTCTAATGTACTGGTGTATGTGTTATGCACATTGCTCCCTGTAGCCTTTATACAGGGGTGGATTATGCTCATACTGCTGTGTTACTCCTATTTAGGTACCTCTGGCATTCTGCTGTGACAGCAGCCCATTGCAGGTGAGAGTGTTATTATTTATCAGGAACCGTAATGCACAAATCTATCTGCCATGTGGCCATTCACAACATGTACACATAATGTATGGTCCTGTCACAATATACAGGTCGGACCTGCAATGCATCACAATGACTACCCATGTGCAACACTTGCAAACTATGTGAATCATCTCACCGACATGAATCCTCACAAACTTTATTGCCAGATGTGTTGACAGCTGTGCATACAATGGTGGAGGTGCTGTTCACTTTAGGGATGTACAACAGATCTGATCTACACATGTGGTGAATACAAACAGTACTACACAGTGGGCTGGAGTATGGCCAGCACACAGGTTTCACTGGTGTGGATCATAGCCCTGCTATGAATGTCACACAATGTGATGTGCTATCTTGACATGTCCATGACATCTATTGGCCTGGCTGCTACACTGCCTACCTAACCTGAAAACATATCCCACATACCACCCTTTATCTGCATAACCCTGTTGTCAGTGGAGCATATATGTCATATGGGACAACACAGACATGTGAAATAGATGCCCATCACAATAATTTGGACAACACATGTACACACATGGCCATGGAGGATGGCCAGAGACATGGAGCAACACACACAGTAGACGTGTTGTGCTTGTGTGTACACCCTGTCATACAATGGCTACACATGGTTCAACCATGGCCTTTGTATAATGGTCATAATGTAGATGTGGAACACTAGACATCCTACAGGCCTGTGCACATCTTGTGTAGGCGTAACATCAATCCACCACATAAGATGTGTTGAACATCTTGAGGGTGTTGCAACATGACAGCAGTCACCTGTACAGTATCCACATCAGGCCACAGATACAGTACATTCCTGTTGCTGGTGTTGGACATAAATGCCATACTAGCTCCTCGTGTGTGTGTGTGTGTGTGTGTGTGTGGTACACAGATGTCATGTGGGACATGGTGTACTGACGTGTTCGCCATGTCTGGCCATAGTTGCCAGGCTGCAGCAATATGGTTGCAGATGTGCAGGGGTGTCATCCGTATACCCATCAGTGACCTGTGTCACAACTTCCACATCATGGTTTAGTGTGTATACACCTCAGTGACGTGGGTCACATTCCACAGTATATATGTATTGTATCTGAACACAGTCATGGCTATGAACCCTGTCTGTAACTCACACTGTATAGCACTAGAGATGCCTCATGATTCCCTGCAATGGCCATGCACATCAGCTAAATTTGCAGTATATCTGTAGGGTGGACAGACAACACTGAATTGGTACACCATTGCCCCACTGTATATTTGACAGGACACCATTGTGTTAAACATGTATGCATGTCATTGCACACGTCAGCAGATCACATGTCATACTACATGTGATTATCAAGGTCATATGCCACACATCAGGCAGGTGTACTGTTAACCTGTGCTGGTCCACATGGTGTAACACAGGGATGTATGCTAACCACTACTATGATTGTGTAATTTGCATGCCATCTGCTATGACACATGCATGCTGTTGTGTGCAACCTAGGGATGTATGATAACTACCACTATTATTGTCTGCTCTGCATGCCATCTGCCGTATCACATGCATGTTGCATGCCTTCTGTCATATCACATGCGTGTGTGTGTGTGTGTGTGTGTCTATTGTATAGATTGTAATGTACAGTTCTTGTCTGCCCTCACAGGTGATGTAGGTGCATTGCCCTCCTGTGGTACATCAGATGTTAGTGTCCCCACAGACTCTAGCAGTGATGATGAACATATGATTGGGACACAGGCAGAGTTGTCAGGGGCTGAAACTGTGCCATTGGTTGCCATTCCATCTATATCCACCTCATCCCCACACACAGATCCCATACCTGCACATACCCCATCACCAGTGGCCATAGAGGAAGGACAGTTGGCATGTGGTAGCTTGGAACAGGAAAGTGTGGGGGCTATGGAAGGTGTGCCTGCACACCATGGTGTCAGCCAAACTACTGGTGGTGCCCCACACAGGCACGTGGCCAGTGCTGCTCATAGGAGGACCTCTGGCCAACATGCTCCTGCATGACAGAGCGCAGCAGCTGGTGTCACCAGACACATGTTTCAGGCTGTAATGGAGGCACAGGCATGTGCTGAATGGTGCAACAGAGAAGATCAGAGGCTACAGAGGGCTGCTGTCCATTCTTTAAACAACAGCATCCAGGCAATGGTAAATGCTCAACAGCAGATTGCTGATGCTTTGGATAGATGGTTGGGTGACATGGTTGGAGTCCTTGACCGTGGCATGACAATCCGCGAGCATGAGCTGTCTGTGTTGGAACATCTGGTAGGAGTGAGGCATCGGGCATGTGGACGTAGGCCTGCTACATCACCTGTGTCAGGTCTACGTGTACGAGCTACCTCACATGCCCGCTCCCATAGTGGCGGTAGCAGCAGCAGCAGTGCATCTGGTGCTGTGCTGTCCACACCATGACACAGCAGGCCATGTGCACATGGCCCAGGATGGTCCCAACAGGGACATGGTTCCAGTGGACAAGTGACATCAGACAGTACCCAATCTGCACCTCTGTCTGGTAGTGCCCATGCAACCCCTGGCAGGCACAGGTCACATGTCCATGGCCGGACACCGTGAACTGTAAAACCTCACCTGTACAGTCTGCAGCTGTCAATAATACCCCTGTGTAGGCCAGACACATGGGAGAACTGTGTGCAGACATACACGCACACACTGGACACATATGTAGGGCACCGCAACACACACATGCATAACATCCACACACGCCCAATTAGATCAAAGGCCCAAACCCACACACATGATGTCATCCAATGGTGCAGCCTAGGCCTCTGGCAAACATTAACACCCTGTGCATATGATGATGCCTGTGCCGCATCCCTGACATCCACACCATCGGTGCAGGGACATGCTCATATGGTCTGATGCACAGGGTGAACAGACTAGGATGATATGTGTAGTTTACAAATGTTGAGGACTGTTGACAGGCAGCAGATATACCATGTAGTACAGGTGTACAATACTGTTAACAGTATGTGTCTTGTGTAACAACAGTGCAGCCTAGGCCTCCGGCAAACATTAACACCCTGTGCATATGATGATGCCTGTGTCACATCCCTGACATCCACACCATCAGTGCAGGGACATGCTCATATGGTCTGATGCACAGGGTGAACAGACTAGGATGATATGTGTAGTTTACAAATGTTGAGGACTGTTGACAGGCAGCAGATATACCATGTAGTACAGGTGTACAATACTGTTAACAGTATGTGTCTTGTGTAACAACAGTGCAGCCTAGGCCTCCGGCAAACATTAACACCCTGTGCATATGATGATGCCTGTGCTGCATCCCTGACATCCACACCATCAGTGCAGGGACATGCTCATATGGTCTGATGCACAGGGTGAACAGACTAGGATGATATGTGTAGTTTACAAATGTTGAGGACTGTTGACAGGCAGCAGATATACCATGTAGTACAGGTGTACAATACTGTTAACAGTATGTGTGCTAGGCCCTCAAACAAAAAACAACACCCTGTGCATATGATGATGCCTGTGTGCATCCCTGACATCACACCCATCAGTGCAGGGGACATGCTCATGGTCTGATGCACACAGGGTGAACAGACTAGGATGATATGTGTAGTTTTGAGGACTGTTGACAGGCAGCAGATATACCATGTAGTACAGGTGTACAATACTGTTAACAGTATGTGTCTTGTGTAACAACAGTAAATGCATGTTGGTCATGATGTTCTGCTGTCCTTCTTCAGGTCTAATTGCACATGGTGGATGTCAGTGTTTGCAGTTAAGTGTCCCATATGTCAATGTGGACTACTCACAGGTATGTATGAATATACCAGCATGCACCATGTAGCTGCCACATACCAGTGAGAATGTCCCATGTTACAAACACGTCTACCATTCCAAGAGCATGATAGCTGTGTATTAAGCTACTGTGGCCACAGACGTGACATCCATAAAGGGTGACATCACAGGTACAGTTACATGGAGTGGTGAGGTAAGAGAGTGGTCTAGCTGATTACAAGGGTAGAGGCCAGTGGGAAGTGTGATGCCTCAATGGGAATCAGTAATACACGTTTCCCATGACAGGATGCCAACACACGACTGGACCCACACACACAGGTATTGACACACATGTATTCAGTGACACTGTAACACACACACACACACACACACACACTCACGGCTTCACCAACACAGTAACACACACTCGCACACAGTTGCTACTGGTGGGATGAGGACCCCTGCCTATGTGCAAATCATCATTACAGTACTGTGCACCTACATGATGCGCCACAGAGAATACACATGTACAGGTAGACAGTATGGCCTAAGATTGGGGACATCAACATGGATAGTAGAATGCATCGCCTGGATGGTGGGAGGGTCTTATCAGTTCAGTATGGTAACATACATCCTCACCCCAGGGACCAGTCAGCCCTACATACACACACTGTGGCATTCAGTAATTAATACACCTATGTCATGCACATACAGATACCTCACATGTGTGAGATACATGCCCCTGCCTATGTCCTGCTTTCTACATTGCAGTCTGTACAGATGTGTACACTAGTGTACAGGAGAGTGAGTAACAATTGAGATGTATTCCCCACAATACGTGACATATATGGACACACATGCAACCACACATGCCAGTACTGTGAATCTCAGACCTGCCTAGCTCATGTTATGTATGTCAGATGTACAGCAGTATTGCACGTTACAAACTGTACTGATGCTTCCTGTGCCAACAGTGCTGATATATGCACTAGGGACGTCATATCTATTAACAGGTGTCAAGTGATTTACCTTCGCTGTCACCCTGACCGCTGTCTAAGTTGTGTGTTATGTCCTTCAATTAATGAAACCATTGCTTACCGGTTACACAGGGTATTGTAGGACCGCTTGTGACACACCTGTGAGCTGTCCACAGCAAACATCCATCTGCAAAGATGCCCCACCACTTAGTTATTTCAACACATCTGTCCATACCTGTGGTACATCTTTCTGTACATTCAGCATATCACCATATACAGTTGGCAATGTTGAGGCTGCATTGCAGCTGCATGATGTACTAGGATACACGCCACCTGCATACATCAGCAACTGCACATGCATGTTATCTGAATGCACAACACTATGTGTACAGGTGTGTAGGTCCTACAATCCTGACATTTGGTCATGTTTGTAGGCATTGCAATTGGTGGATATGTGTAATGACATACATGACACATGGACTGTTGTATGATATGATGGGTGACCAGTACAGAGGGATGTTACCTCTGTCAACATTGATATCACACCTTATGTACTGTTAGCATTCAGCAGCCATGGACCTACATTCCATGTGCATGTGTGTAATGGCTGTAGCCACCTGTTTGCACAAAGGACTACAACAGCTATGCTATTTACAGGTATGTTGTGTGTGTGGCATGTACATACCCAGGGCAGGTACATGTATGTCATATCCATACATGAGGGTGTGTACTGGTGTACAGCAACAGACATCTGCTAATGGTGGAAAGTACTGAGGGCCCCTGGTATGTGTACAGCTGACCTGGTCACAGACAGTGGTATCATTGCATTGCATAACACATGATGCAACTGTGTCAGTACATGTGTACTCTCTACAGTTGATGTAGAGCTTAGTACAGTACACAGGTCAAGGGTCACATGGTGGTGTACTCTTCTATGTCATACAACATGTATGGTTGCGTGTTGGTGGTCCGAGGGCATGGTGGTGTCTGCAGTTTACATCCTAGAATGCAGCATGTGACACTGTGTCCTGCACATGGCTCATCTGTGATGCCTTTCATGGGGGACCAGTCAGTACATGTGAGTGGCCTTTATGTATGTGGGTACACCACCTGGAGTGGTCCATACCTGTGTTATGGCCCACATGTCTGGTTCTGAGGTATATGGTGGTAGTGCTAGGTTCTGAGGTATATGGTGGTAGTGCTATTGTGCACTACAGAGACATCAGCCAGGTGTTCCTCACTGCACAGATGTCAGTACTCCCCATTGTTGGATCTACAGTGACCAGCTGTGAATATGGACGCTACACATCTAGCACTGGTTAGCATAAGAAAACAATGCAGTTGTCCTGTAGGTGTATGGGAGTTAACCTGTGTTTAGGACATTTGCCTTGGAATGGCACTGTGTGGGCGGATGCGACTTGGGTAATATCCACACTCCCTTGTATCATGGATGCATGTGATATGTGACAAAGGCCTGCCTACTGTCAGCCATGTCATCCCAGAATGACAGCTGATGTTGTGTAAAGACCGTGTCAAATATATGTAGAGCAGCATTCCCACTAACAATGACAACTACTAACACCAGAGCCCATTACAATGTGTTCTTTACATCTACCTGTAATAGCATGGCCACTGTGGCCCTCCGTGTTTAGCATCAGAGTGCATCCCAGTCAGCCCTGTGCTACTAGGAGTATGAGCATGCCCAGTATATCCTTGTGTAGATGGACACATAGTAGTGCATTCTGACCAGCCCTGTGCTACTAAGTGTGTGAGCATGCCCCCTGTGCTACTAAGTGTATGAGCATGCCCAGTATATCCTTGTGTAGATGGACACATAGTGCATTCTGAACAGCCCTGTGCTACTAAGTGTGTGAGCATGCCCAGTGACACCTTGTGTTGGTTATGTGCCTCTGTGTATGGGCATGGCCATTGTAACCCTGTATAGTGGTAGTAGTCATCCATTCCACAGATGGGCATACTCCAGGTCAGGATGGATTCCTACTTTAAACACACAGGTTCACAGGTATGTACATCTTAACTGCCAGCATCCCTGTTGATGTCCGCATTCCCAGATGGTCATAATGACAGCCTTGACATGTGTAGTCTGTGTGGCGTGATTCATAAGTATGTAGTATTGTAATAGTAATCTGTAAATAGGCAGGTGTTCCGTACCCGCCACTGGCGTGTGTGTGTGTGTGTGTGTGTGTGTGTGTGTGTGTGTGTGTGTGTGTGTGTGTGTGTGTGTATGTCTGTCCCCATTTGCCAGTGGACTCTAAATTGCTTTTAGACTGCCCACACTCCATACATTTCTTATACCCACTGTTAGCAAGGCCGATGATGTCACCCATCTACAAATACACCTCTGGGAGTGCTGTGTCCCAGTAATCTCGGTAGCATGTTCTGTAACTGCGTAATGCTGTAGTGTAATAAAGTAGTTAGGTCGGTGTTCTAGTCCCACACTTGCTGTGTGTGTGTGTGTGTGTGTGTGTGTGTGTGTGTGTGTGTGTGTGTGTGTGTGTGTGTGTGTGTGTCACAGTTTGCCTGAGGACTGAGTAATACCTTTATACTGCTCACACTCCATACATTTCTTATACCCACCATTAGCAAGGCCGATGATGTCACCCATCTACAAATACACCTCTGGGAGTGCTGTGTCCCAGTAATCTCGGTAGCGTGTTCTGTAACTGTGTAATGCTGTAGTGTAATAAAGTAGTTAGGTCAGTGTTCTAGTCCCACACTTGCCATGTGTGTGTGTGTGTGTGTGTGTGTGTCCCTGAGGACTGAGTAATGCTTTTATACTGCTCACACTCCATACATTTCTTATACCCACCGTTAGCAAGGCCGATGATGTCACCCATCTACAAATACACCTCTGGGAGTGCTGTGTCCCAGTAATCTCAGTAGCATGTTCTGTAACTGCGTAATGCTGTAGTGTAATAAAGTAGTTAGGTCGGTGTTCTAGTCCCACACTTGCCGTGTGTGTGTGTGTCCCCATTTGCCTGAGGACTGAGTAATGCTTTTATACTGCTCACACTCCATACATTTCTTATACCCACCGTTATCAAGGCCGATGATGTCACCCATCTACAAATACACCTCTGGGAGTGCTGTGTCCCAGTAATCTTGGTAGCGCATTCTGTAACTGCGTAATGCTGTAGTGTAATAAAGTAGTTAGGTCAGTGTGTGTGTGTGTGTGTGTGTGTGTGTGTGTGTGTGTGTGTGTGTGTGTGTGTCCATTTGCCTGAGGACTGAGTAATGCTTTTATACTGCTCACACTCCATACATTTCTTATACCCACCGTTATCAAGGCCGATGATGTCACCCATCTACAAATACACCTCTGGGAGTGCTGTGTCCCAGTAATCTCGGTAGCACATTCTGTAACTGCGTAATGCTGTAGTGTAGTAAAGTAGTTAGGTTGGTGTTCTAATCCCAGACATGCCAACTGTGTGTGTGTGTGTGTGTGTGTGTGTGTGTGTGTGTGTGTGTGTGTGTGTGTGTGTGTGTGTCTGCATGAGACAAGTACAGTGCTTTGTAGTATTCGCTGTAGCACGTGCCCTAAATGCATGTTGCTGCAGTGTGATATGGTAGGGGTTTGTATACAGGACATGGCAAGTGTGTGTTTGTCTGTCAGAGCCTGTGTAGAGGTGGCTGTGATTGTCTTACCATTGGACATGTTTGGGAGTGGGTTTTGTAGTTTTCCTATATAGTATCCATCTTATGACACATTGGCCACCTCACGAGGAGTACAGCTGTCAGTCAGCCATGGCACTGTGTTGGCAAGCCATACCCATACATCTGGCAAAAGGGCTGGTGAACTAAGTATGCAGCCCTACTAGTACCCGGTATATGTCCCGCACCCATGTGCCATGCACATACAACCTTGCCTAGGATATCCCACTATGTTGCTAGTAACATGCACATTGAGGACAGATAGTAGGCATGGTGTGACCGCAGTGGCCTGCAGAGGACATGGCACCCTGTACAGTGGTACAATAGGCACATATATGCGGACATTGTGCCTTCACTATGTTCCACACTGAATGGCTGCAACATATGTGGTGCCATCATATGTGATCCACTAAGGCCAGACAATGCTGTACACATGTGCCCTGTATGGACCCATGCCACTGACACCACGGAATACCTGTCCATTCTATCCATGCAGGTGCAGGGCCGACCTGCTCACTATAAGCAGGTTTCGCCACACCAGGCCAGTATTGGCATATCGGGGTATAACAGGCTGTGTACACTACATGTGTCTGCCAAACCAGGTACACCTGTACATGTCACTGTACAGTATTGTGGGACATGCACATCCCAGGCAATGTCCATGTGAAGGACTATCAAACACAGACATGGCATGCATTGCAAAGCTATGGCCCTACACATTGGTAACCAGGATGTCAGGCCAGATAATGCAGTACCCATCTGTGTGGGACATTGCAGACACTACACCCCTGCACTGCACACCATTGTCGGGTGGTGCGATGGCAAGGATTACCCCTCACCCAGCCTTGTACAGCCATCTTGCACAGCCAAACACTACACACCCATGGAGCAATGCATACCTGCATGACAGTACTGGCACCCTGTGTCTGCATGTGGGTTGTGATGCTCCCAACCACAGTCACTCCCAGTATAAACCTCATTGGCATACCAACAGTTGTCAAGCACTTTCACATGCCCTAGCCCATAGAACCTCCAGATATCCCCTGTGGTGCATGTGGTCCTGTGCATTACTGCGGTGTGGCAAACTAAGTAGTTACATTGTGTATTTGCTGCCCTGGCAAAGGTGTCAATGCGTGTCCATTAGAGTGTGGTTGTGGTGACAATGGCATCCATTCACGTGGACTGACATGTGTGCCACACCTAATGTATGTCTACTATATCTGTTGCAGATGGCACTCACTCACCTACACACATGTTCTTACAGCACTGCAACATGCCGCCTCTGTGGCACATGTAGTAACGTCATGCACATGTAATAGTAATGAGTAGTCAGGGGTTTGCCCCTGTACTATTCAGCGTGTGGCAGATGATGCTTATGGTTAAGTCTCCAAGCCCTTCCCTGGTGTACATTGCCTGTCCCGCACACACACTCTCTGGTGGATGTGAAGGTGTACACCTGCACAGCAGCAGCATGTGTATTGTAACAGATGGAAATGGTCAGGTGATGGCCTCTGCACCTATTGCAGTCCTCCTCTAGCTGATTGCATGTGGTACAGCTGTGATGGTGTTCCCATAGCCATCTGCATGATAAACACAGTACACTATCTAGGGAAACATGTTATTATCTGGCCATGACAGTCGCTGTGAGTGGTACCTGGATGTGGTGTTCTGACATGGCATCGCAGATGATATCTGGATGTACCTCAATCATTTTCCACAGTGGGAAATAGCCTAATGACAGGAGGGTGATGTGCCACACAACTACAGCATGTAAGTGTAGCTATGCTGCATTGAGACTACTGCCTGTTTAACATGTGTGTGGTAATGGCTATTCTGCATGTTAAAATACAGACATGACAGTACTCTGTTCATGAGGGAACCCCATCTGTAGGGCCATCTGTGAACAGGTCAGTGTGTGCAACCATTTGTTTCCTGTGTTACACACTGAACACACTTCTGTGCACAGCAGAAGCATGGTGTGGGGATTGCAGACAGTACATGATGATAGGGATGTGTTACTGCCATCGCATCCCTGACTGGACATGTGTCACATGAGACAGTGGTATGACTGACACTGTGTGGGATTCCCAGTGACAAGCCAATGATGGGCAACTGTTCATAGCTGTGGTCACATGTCTACTACACATTGTACAGTTGCCATGCGGTATATATGCATGTGTTGTGCTCCCTCTGCAAATGTATACCATCTGTTGTGTTGGGTTGCTGGTGATATCTATGCATACTGTCATAGGTAATCCTGTATGCTGTTGTCTATCACTAAGCCATATGTGGGTTTAAAATGCAACACCATAGGCTGAATGGGTTGGTAGGTCCTGGCAGATCCTCCTGTCCCACTTCAGCTGACCATGGCACCGGGCACTAGCACATCTGGGGCCCAGCCATTAACATCAACCTCTGTTGGCTCTGCACCACCTTCTGGTGGTACCACCACTGAGGATGGAGCATGTCCCCCTTGGAAGCGGGACCAGACAGGTACATATCTGCTGTCGTGCAGTCCTGGACATGTTGTGTAGGTGGCTCCCTAAGGGGTTACGAAGCCAGATACGCCAGTTCAAGGGCGGAGAGTCACATTTATAGGATGATGCTGCCCCTCCTGGACAGCCCCTAGCACTGCCTCCTTTGTGGCTGTGTAGGTGCAGTGGCAGTTGCCCATGGCTGGAAACCTCCGTCCCACTGTTCCCATGGGCTTTTGAATGCCAAAGACCCATCCCCATCCAGGGTGTATCCCCCCCACATGTGTCATATACCAACCCTGTATGCTGTCATTTCTGTGCTCCTACCTATCCTCCACGGCCATACCTACACTCCTTCCCCAACATCTGACCCTCACCTACGGACACATAAGGCCATTCGGCTCCTAGGACACCATCTGCCCTATACATAGCTGTCCATTACACACACATGCCCACTGGACACATGAAACCCTTGTAATATGCATCATAACATACTACTGTTATCCTCACCACTGTCCCTCAGGTGCACGGTCCTGGTATGCACATCACTCCTACATGGTCCAGGTACACGTGAGGAGGATGACCCCATTGTACACAAAACACTACCAGTCTCTCTATGGTTACCCCATTTACCTTTATCATGATGATGATGTTGCACACAGCACATTGCAGGAGTACTGTTCACACATAATGATTGGACAGGTACTGTTGTGTTAATGTACATTACATGCACAGAGTGATGTATATGGCCAATGTACAACTATTTGCGTGTATGACTGACACATGTCTGTCTGAGGGAGTCTTGTGATCACATAGAGCAACACCACTACATAATACAGGCGTCACTGGTGTTTCCCGTTTCATTTGTTTGTAATGCTTTGTTGCCACATGGTATGTCCCTGATACATCTCTATATATGTATGTACCTATATGCTGGACATAAACACTTACATGTACATCTACATGATGGGATACATTCCTATACTGCTGAATGACTGTGCTGCATGATATCCTCTGGTTACAGCCTCTTACACTCGATTAGCCTCTGCAAGGCTTAACCAATGCAATACTTGCATACTGGTAGCCAAACATGCTTACACCTGCTCGATCCCGCACTTGCTAATGCACCGGCATTGTTGCTTGCATCTGTCACTCACCCCTGGGTGTGAGCGAGGACCACAATATTACCTTGTGATGCCCATTATGTTGTACTACATGACTCCAGTATCAGGATTGGCCACCCATTAGGTGACGGCATTGCATTCAACTGTATGGAATCAGCGGCCTGTTCAGTGACACAATCATATTTGTGTGCACCTCATACAATGTTCTCCCACCTTGTGATGCCTTTGATATCGGAATACATGAATACAGTATCAGAAACGGCTGCCTATTAGGCGACGGCATGGCGTTCGACTGTAAGGAATCAGCAGCCTGTCCAGAGAATCATTCATATTCATGTGTTCCTCTTAGGCATACCTTGTGATGCCTAACACATCAGACTACATTACTACAGTCATAGCCGGCCTTAGGCATAGGCCAACTAAGCGGCCGCCTAGGGTGCTGCTTTAGTGGGGGCACTTTACCAGTATTTATTTGGTGTAGGTAGACCAGGATGGGGGCACTGGGTGGTGTGGTGGGGGGTGCCAGTGTGCCCTCTGCCTAGGGCACCAGTTGACCTAAGGCCACTTCTGACTACAGTATCGGGAATGGCTGCCCATTAGGCGACTGCATGGCGTTTGACTGTATGGAATCAGTGGCCTGTCCAGTGAATCATTCATAATTGTGTGTTCCTCTTACAATCTGCTCCCACCTTGTAATGCCTATCACATCGGACTACATGACTACAGTATCGGGAAAGGCTGCCCATTAGGTGACCGCATGGCATTCGACTGTATGGAATCAGTGGCCTGTCCAGTGAATTAATCATATCTGTGTGTTCTGCATACACTCTGCTCCCATCTGGCTGATACATGGGAACCAAGACCCTGCATTACAAATGAGTAGTTGGGTTGTGGTAGCCACATCCATCGGACGGGTCGTGCTACCGCATACCTATTATAGGTTTGCCACCTTCTCATTTGGCCAAGGTAGGACTTTAGGGTTACCACCTATTCCACTTTGCGAGGAACAGTGCGAAAATAATCAAGACATAGCACATGTCCAGATTACAGAACATTATTATATTCTATGTTTCATTAATAATTGCATACAAGAATTATTTTATATATGACACTTCTATATGTTATGTAAAGTAGCATAAGCAATTCAAATGCAACTAGATTAAGCTTTTATTTGTGCAAATAAGTGTAATCCTGTACTATGCATGGCTGTAGGTACGTTTAGTCCTGGAATGTCTGACATTTCTACAGAACCTGTCCCACTCTGGCCATTTGAAAAGGTGGCAACCCTATAGGACCTGTATGTAGAGATGTCAGACTTTGCAGGGCAACACACCCACAGCCAGTAGAAAGGGGTGTACTTCACTGTTTTGCCTAAATAAAAGGTTACTCTTGTAGCATTATAGTTGCTTATACTGTTACCTATAACATTTAGGTGTTTCAGAGGAACATAATTGTTTTATGCTACTACTACAGACAATATAGGTAGTCTTTGCCCTAAATCACAGGACATTTGCCTTAATTACAGTTATTATGCAGGACACAACTGCCCACAGGGGAGTGTCCCTCGCAAAGGTCAACAGGTGGTAACCCCAAACCTATTATTCTATTAACTTTCTAAGGTAGTCAGTGGAACATGCACTTTCTCTCACTATCAGACCTTTCATACGAATGGGGAAGAATAAACACTGAATCAGGGACACTGCATAATGACCTCAGGGACACATTTAGAAGGTTGGTGCTATTAACCTGACACATTGATGGACACAGAGCACATATGTATTCATATACATTGTCTGAGGTGCATGCAGTTTATGACTCTTACATGTTGTCATTATTCATTATGTGCATTCCGCCACCTTTCCTCCTAATATCACTTGTTCTAGGATGGTTTAGTTGGGACTGTGTTAAGATTCTGATTCGTAATCATGGACATCCCTGGTAATCGGGGACAGTTCAATGATATGGTCCCATATATATATATATATATATATATATATATATATATATATATATATATATATATGTGTGTGTGTGTATATATATTACATCTGTACATCCAAACATACATTTCCTATGCTGGGAGCTGCTTACACCCGCACAGGCACACTCGCCTATGCTTACTGTGCGTTACATATGTTTACTGTCGCTTATTTGTGCTTATTTGTACCTTATACATTATGACAATACCACTTTGATTGAAAGGATCTGGTTAATAGTCCCATGCGATACACATGTTCACCTTTACATGTTTAAATGTTGGCTTTACAGAAGAGCAACATTCATTCCACAAGGAAAATGATATGTGCTATTGTCGACCTTGAACCGTGAATGCCTTTTCGTTAGGTGGATACTCTAACCACTACACTATTAGTGTTCTGCCTCATTTATATGTATACCCATGGTGCATAGTTACTCGAACACATGCCTCATCACTTCACTTACACAGCAGGCATCCATTTACCTGTTGGGAAAAACCCACTACTACACATGCACCATTCCCTATTCCCTACTGCTCTGGACTCATGCCACATGTTAACTCACGCCGAGGATATTCAGACCTGCAAAGCCTATAGTCCTGGTACATACATGTGTTCTATTGTCTGGGTGTTCATATGGTCTTCCGGGTTTAGGTTTGTCTGACTGGGGACCGAGATGGCCCTGTACCTAGTTGAAAGTCAGACTTAGCAAGTGGAGATTGTTTGTTTCACTTTTAGCATCCTACCTGTGGTTGGGGATGCAGAGGTGTGCTCACCTATGGCCATCCTGATATATAACAGCACTAACTATTACGGGGATTTCCTATAGTGTGGCCATGTTCATTCTTCATATCTACATATATATATATATATATATATATATATATATATATATATATAAATCTATATATATATATATATATTAATCTATATATGTGTGTGTGTGTGTGTGTGTGTGTGTGTGTGTGTGTGTGTATATCGGTCTGTACATACATATGCATATACACCTACATGCTCATTTACATTTCCCATAATGTTGAATCACCGCCACCTACCGTTGCGCATGCATGCTTGCATACCCGCTTATGTCTCTGGTTGCCACCTTTTCATATGGCCAAAGTAGGGCATTTTCGGGACACACATCAGATTTTACAGGCCGACACATACCCACGGTCAGTACAAAGGTTAGAACTTGACTTATTTGCCTAAATGAACACTTACTCTTGTAGTTGTTTGTTTGCTTAATCTGTTTCTTGTAACTTTGAGTATTTTACATAAATAGCTGTTTTTTGCAACTGTTACATGAAATATGCAACATATTTTCTACAATCACAGGACATTTGCCATTGTATTATATTTGGTCTGGACACAACTTCCCAAAAAGGGACTGTCCCTCACAAGGTGGGACAGATGGTAACCCTACTTACATCTGCTTTACAGTGCCTTAAGCACCCTATATCCAACTGCCACTATGCGAATGTGTAAGGTATATATTCCCAATAATGCATGTGGGGAGACGTGCATCACGGTCAGGTGTTTAATCCCTCGCAAGGTGGGGCAGGTGGTAACCCTACTTACATCTTCTTTAAAGCGCCTTAAACACCCAATATCCGACTGCCACTATGTGAATGTGTAAGGGATATATTCCCAATACTGCATGTGGGGAGACGTGCATCATGGTCAGGTGTTTAATCCTGGGTCGTAGGTTCTGCAGGACTGGCTGGAGGCTGAGCAGTCTTGTGGACAACTACTGCTCATACAACTTGTATCCAGATGTATACAGGACTGGACATTGTGTCGTGACACCAAGTCTAATGTTTAGAACAGATACATACCCCATGAGGGATATCCAAAAATTGTGGGGACCGTTGACCATCTTTGCTTTACGGCTGTAAGTTAGGGATATACATGCAAGGGATACATAGTTTGCAATCCTGAGACTGCCTAGGGTGAGATTGCCTACTAGATATGGGTAGGGGTCAATATGTGCAGATATGGCCACGCCTATCTAGCAGCCCGAGTATGGCTGGTTTTGGTGGACGTTCAGGAAGGGGGGGGGGTGCTGTGAAGGGGATGATGGGTATTCAGTTATGTATCCAAGTGTGTTGGAGTTGTATGGCTCAGTTCAGGCCAGACCATTATGTGGGTATGTGCCGGTAACATTTCTGTACATGTGTATTGCACATTTTAATGTTCACATGTTTGTAGGATTGTATTACGGATATGTATATTTGTACTTTGGTTATCTTCCTGATTCATCCACTGCTCCCTCGTAGACCTCCAGTTCACCTATTGTGCATCCAACCCAGTCTTCCCTTGGCGAATTATTACATTACCTGTCACCCTCCACCCCCATATTCCACAAACAACATTTATCCCTTCTCTAGTTGATGGCCCATGGCACAGTCAACAGAACACATTGCGTACACTACATATTTCTGGGACCAATATGGTTGTGAAGTCTACACTAACATTTCAGATCATCCACATGCTGTACTTCACGCACATAGGTACTTGCAAATACTTATCTTTCATGACATGGTAGGTAGACTCGGGTAATACCCGTTCATCTATGGGCCATCCTGACAAGGACGACTTGGACCACGAATGGGCAGATATTGGGCTAATGCTGTGTCCATTGGTAGGGTTGCCACCTTTTCATATGACCTGGATGGGACATTTTTGTGGCACAGATCTGAGTTAACAGGCCAACACATACCCACGGTCATTACAAAGGATAGTACTTTAGTTTCATGCCTACATATAAGCTTTTATTGTTGTAGCAGTGTAATTGCTTATTCTGTTTCATTTACTTGCTTATTCTGTTTCTTGTAACATATAGGTATTTTATATACAGACATATGTACTGTATGGGACTATTACATAACATATGTGACATAATTATGTCCTACTATTGCAGGACATTTCACATTTATTATGATTTTGGTATGGACACACCTGCCTAGAGGGGGGCTGTCCCTCACAATGTAGGACAGATGGTAACCCAAACCATTGGGCTAGGCTTGGCAATTGGCGGCGCGCTAACAAAATGCGTTTCGCTTCCACTTGGTATAACTACCGACACTACAATGGAATATGGGCACGGGTTTTAAATATCTTTGTTCGAGGGATGGGGACTCAATATTCAGCTACGTGCCTTTGTGTTTACTTCTTATTGTGGTGTTCGCATTGATGTCTTGTATGCTTTGCATACATTTCAGTATCCACGGACACTGACAGGAGTGATTACTATTAGGGACAGGCTGTACTAGTCAGCATTTTAGGTTGCGCGTATGCAGCCAACATGTTCATGCCTCCGTGCAGTGCTTGGACACGTCCCCTGCACTCTTACATGTTTCCTATGCATGTGGCCGTTACGGCAGTGCACCTTCATTAATATGCATGTGGTGGTGCTGCGCCATCTCTATGCCACACGGTCAGCGCAAGGCTAACGCCGTCCTTGCGCTGAGCTTCATGAATCCCGGGGAGTGTATTTATAGTGAAAGAAAACAGCTAACTATGATGGAGTTAACAAGTTTAAAAGTAGACAGAGACTGTATAGTTGTTAAGGTTAATATTCAGATTAAGAAACTGTAGTGAGATTAAGGAAAGGTTAGAGTCAAAGACAGTGCTAAGTTGAAAAGAAAGTGTAATAGAGTGAAATGTAGGATTTTACAAAGGATGAAAGTGGTGTAGAAAAGTAGGTAAATAATTTGTAGTTATAGTACAAAAGGGAGCTATTTTTGGCAATGTTGAAATTTACAAGAAAGAGGTGCTGAGTGTAAGATAGAAGGAGTTGAGAGAAGGAGTGGAAGTGGGAGTGGGTATCTAATGAAGTAAGTTAGTCTAGATGAAGACTGAAGCAGAGAAGGAGGGGCGGGTAAGGAAGAAGGACTAAGTAAATCATGATGAGGAGGGGTGTAAGGAAGGGGGGAAGGCAAAGGAAGGAGAACTGGGGAAGACTGGAGTGTTTGTATAAGAGGGAAAGAATGGAAGTATTTGTAGAAAAAGGTGTTAAGTCGAGTTACAGGTACAAGAATAGAGGCAAGGGGGGGGGAGAGATAGGGTGAAGTGTGGATGAAGTAGGAAGCATTATAATTGAGATAAAGTGGATGCAAAAAGATTTGGGGGGAGTGAGAGAAGCATAGTTGAAATAGTAAAGGTAAAATGTAAAAGGCAGATAAAAAGAGGGTCTGTAAGGGGGGAATGGAGGTGGTAACTAGTTGGTTTTAACAAGGGCAGATAGTCGAGTTAAGAAGGTAATTTTTAGTGTGAAAATCAATTTCTTGAGGTTAGCTATAGCTCTGATATTCATAGGTAATGCATTCCATATTGTTTTGTTTTATTTCATTTTATGAATTGTATAGATATATTGAAAATAGAAAGGGACTACTTAAAGAAAATGTAATCTCTAAGTGGGTTCATGAGTGATACAATATAGGATATATTTGTGAGCCTGCATTGTTCATCTAAGAAGTAAGAACATATATTTCAAAGATGAGAATTAACACAAGAAATGATGTTTGTTTGAGAAAAGTTTTCAAAGGTAGATTGTCATATATGGACACTACATCTTTTTGTTTTTATAGGCAGGATGGTTTGAGTTATATTTGTTTTCCAGTGTCAATATTAAAACAATGTGGAATGGGGAAGACGTACTTGGTACATTCTTGAGGAACAACTAAAATTTGTATTAAAGGGAAATTATAAGGAATACCTATGTACAGATTGGACTAGATCTATTACTGAGTGCAGCTCTTAAAATCCACCATAACATATTCCAGTTGAAAATAAAAATGGTGTTAACTTTTATGGATGTAGGTCATTTATGTAAAGTACAGATATATATGTGACTTCTCAATAGAAAGAGAACATTTGACAACACCATGTATTAAAGTTAGCATTTTAGAACAGAAAACAGTAGCAGAGACTGTGTAAGAATATTGAAGCATTTGATACAGTTAGTGATATTTGCCATGTGATTTTGGAGGTGCTTAGTCATGGTATCATGTTCTAGAAATGCTGCTGGGAGGTTAAGATGAATTTAGGCTGGTTTAATAATGGACACTGATGGGTATGTGTTTGGAAAAAAATGTATACCTACTAAGTGTGCCCTTTTTATCGAGTATTTGAGCAGATTGCATTAGATTTCCTTCCAGCTCAAAAAAATAAGAGCTTATGTAGAAATCAGAGTTCTTACAGTTCCTACCTCTCGGGCTCATTCAAGTTCACTTTTCTGTTGACCTACCTCATATACATCAAGACAAGCCTTATAAGGCGTAGTTATCTCCTGGGCAGGGAATTATGGGAATCAGTACAATATCCAAGGCCTTGCCATATGTAAGTATATATGTATGTTTACAAGGAATTAATTCACTATAGCTCATTTGTTGCAGGGGCTAAAGAAGTGAATGTCTGTGAACCTTAAGTTAGAACATAGGGGTGCAGTCTGATAGCAAGAAGGTGGAAAGACAGGTATCAGATTTTGCCATCTGAATGTAGAATTGTCAAGAATAGTTTCTAGGTGATGAGATTGTTAGAGTCTTTTTTTGTTCTATGGAGAACGTCTGAATAAATGAATGCAGTCATTGACAGTTTGGAGCAGTACACAGCAGAGAAGAAGAAACAAAGTTAAATGAGTTAGATAAGATTAACTGGGTTTTTAAATTATGCCAGACATTTTATGGCTATGTATTATGGAAATGAGTGTGTTGAATTTTGGAGAATGGCTGCATTTTAAGGAATAATACAGAATAGCTTGACAGGGAAGACAAAGAATCAGTTCTCTGATGTTTCCTGAAGTACATGAACCTCATACAAGGGTGGGTAAATCTGTGGCTGATCATAGAGAAAAAGGAGGATACAGCCTGTATCTGTAAAACGAAGTGTGATCGACCATATATAGTCCAGGTGCAATTTTTATGCTTCGTTTCATAACTCTAAAGTTAAGTTCTATGCAGTTATATTACTAGACATAGGTGACATAGCATAGATACAATACAAGACTTTACATACTAGTGAAGACTTCACTGATATCACTACAGCATCATTTTAGTTCTGTTTTAAAGTTCAAAACATGCTAATTGTCTACCTACAAATATTTTCCTAAGTTAAGGATAAACAGTAAAAGTTAAGTTAGTAGAAATGGATAAAAAGTGAGAGGTAATTTAAAAGGGACAGCAACACTTCCTGGACCAAGGTTTATCATATGAAAGGAATACAAAAGTCAAAGATAGACCCTGGGATTCAGCAAGCTCTGCATGGCATGCAGGAATAGTGCAAGAGCTGCTCCATGCAATATGGCCGACGAGCAATCCAGGAACGAGCTCCTGGATAGTGCACGAGTGCTCCTACACTATTCCTGCATGGACACAGCTCCTGTATGCTAATTACCCCATTTGCTGGTAAAGAAAACATGCAAATGAGGTGAATTAGCAATCCAGGAAGCAGGCAGGCATCTGTGCAGGAATAGTGTAATCTGCAGAAATGTATTCGGTTATTAACCGAATACAAGTATGCAAATTACAAAACGAAGGCATGACAGCTCCAAAGAAAGCATGCGTTCAATGTAGTAGGCATGCCAATGGCCAAATATTTGGCCATTGGTATGGGAAAAAGTTGCAAAATTATAAATTAACCTTTTTTTTGGGCTGATTTCGGATGTTTAAGCGTAGGGCAGCAGTATGCAAATGGGATCGGCCCGAAAATAAGGAAAAAAGTTGGAAATACGCTTTTAAACCAAAATTTGCATTCTGCCATAATAGTCAATGGCATGCATAACACAACAATACTATGGAATAGTGGTTGCTAAGGGGGAAGGCTGAGTGTTAGTTTTGTAACCATGCATCAGCAGTCAGTTTTATGCAAATGAGAGGATTGATACTGAATCACAGATTTCCCCTCAGTATTAGCTTGTACCCAACCATGTAGGTGCAGCAACACCAAAGTATAAGCCTAAGAGGTAGATGACCTCAGAAGGGGGAGTGTCATGCATGTTGTAAGCTTATTGGAGCTCTGTAGCCCATGTTTGCCATTAGCTAAGCACAGCTAAGGAAGGGGTGGGTGTCTGAGGCTGCCTAGCAGTGTTTACATTGCCTAAGCAGGTGTGTGTGCCGTGCACTGAGTTTTAAACAAAAAACCAGGAAATAGCAGCTATGTTCACATCTGAACACTGGGTATGTGCGGCACTCCTCGGGGCTTAAACAGGAAGGCAATGGGAAGGGAAAACAGCAGTAGGAAGGAAATCAGGGAGAACTAGCATAGCTGGCAGGTGAAATGTATTAGAATCAGCCAATTACTCAGGCAGCAGCCCAGCCCAGCACACTACTATAAACTATGCAAACACCTTTCACTTTGGTTTTTCGCATAAACTCTACACCACCTTTGTACACAGACGGGGACATTTTACCTGACAAAACTAACAAAATGATAGGGGCTGCTGTCGCTGTCATACATCAATATGTGGAAGAGGATGAGGGTGGTGAGGATGAGAATGCTGACGACCAACCCACAGTGAGGAGAAGGAGAAGAGTGTGCATACCCAGGGTAACCTACCAGGGGTTACATGAGCTGGAGATAGTGGAGTACTATAGGGTGGACAGGGACATCCTACAGCAAATTGCTGAGCTGTGCCAGCCACATCTCACACACAGAACCAACAGAGGGGAACCCATCCCAGTGGATACCAAGGTATGTGTAAGCTTAAGAATACTAGCCACAGGTACCTTTGAAAGGCCAACTGGGGATATCATGAGGATCTCACAGGCATCAGCATCCAGGGTACTCCCCCAGTTCCTGGATGCCATGTCAGCACATGCCAGTGAGCACATATATTTCCTCAACACCTGTGAGGTGTTGACCAGCAATATGCATCTCTTCCACCAAATAGCAGAATACCCTAAGGTAGTGGGTGCTATAGACTGCACACACATACACATCAAAGCACTGCCTGGTGAGAAGAGTCGGGTCTACATAAACCTCAAGGGCTTCCCCTCCATCAACTGCCAGGTCGTGTGTGATGCCCAGGGTATTATCATGAATGTATAAGCTGACCACCCTGGAAGCTATCACAACTCCCACATCTGGCATATGACACAGCTGTACCAAAGATTTGGCAGTGGGGACATCCCACATGGCAACCTAGTGGGGGATGCTGGTTATGCACTGGAGCCGTGGCTGATGACACCCATCAGAAGTGCACACACCCAAACAAGAACTCCATAATGAGGCACACACACAAACCAGAATCATAATAGAGTGTGTGTTTGGGATGCTCAAGTCATGGTTCCGGTGCCTGGACATATCCGGTGGAGCCTTGCAGTACTCTCCAGCTACATGTACACAAATATTCATTGTATGTGCCATGCTGCACAATATGATCCTGCAGAAACAGCTGCAGCAGGAACAGCACGGGGCAGGGCCACAGAGCCCCCCAACATTGCAAAGGCCAGCACAGGCACAGAGTGACTCAGAGGAGGAACAACCTAAGCCTGCCCATGTAGGCAAAAGGAGGTGTGCCAGTATGCCCAGGCTTTGGCAAAGAGGCAACGCATAGCACATACACTGACACGGTAGGGACCCAGAGAATGACACCTTTCTCTGACTCACACATGCAGTAAAAGGGGTGCCAAACATGACACTACCTGAGCTTTACCATGTATAGGGAGTGTACTATGTGCATCTGACAGCCCTCCAACACCATTCTCAATACTGGCACAGCCACAAGGTAAGTCACTCTTTCTATCAATTGCTGAATGGAGTAGTATGTTCTGCTAGTTGTATCTATGGTATGGATGTGAGCATGCAAGGGAATCGGGTGGCTGAATGGGATGGCAGCAGATAGTGGACACCTATATGGGCAGCATGAAATCCATAACAAATACTGGTGTCAACAAAGTAGGCAGTACTAGACAAGGTGACAAATCCCACTGTAGGACATGTGGTGGCCCAAATGTGTGTCCATAGGACACAGGCAGGCATGTCAGTGAGGCTCACATATCCAACAACAACCTCAGCCATCAGGGCAGGTGTAAATGACCATAAAGAAAGGCTGTGCTAAGGCCTTCAATTGATGGCAATGAAGAACAGCCCCACTCCAGACCTAAACAGATAGACTACAACAAGTCTGCCAGTTGTATTTTAGTTTTGAAGGGTAAGAAGTCTAAAACTGAAATATAGGTCAATAAAACCTAAGATCTGAACTCTACTGATATGCCTCTAGTCTGCATGACAGGTCAGAATACAAAATGAAATGGAAGCCAACAGAGTACCTGAAATACCAGTACAGTCATAGCAAATGTGTACAGTTGTCAGGTGTCCCCCCCCCCACACACACACACAATCCTATGTAGAAATGCAGTAACATGTACGGCTGGGTTTAATAACAGTGGAGCACAGATTACCTGAGCTGGCCCAATTTACAGGATAGATTGTTGCATGTGTACAATATGCAGGGGTCTGTGTGTTAGGTTGCTGTGTGTTGTATATTGTGTGGAAGTGGTCAGCATGTAGGCATGGAGGGTTGTGTCTTGGTGGCCTATGGCCAGTACTGTTGATGACAGGGCCATGTTCTGACAACTGCAGTGCCAACCACAATGCATCCTAGCAAGACCCAATTCAGCAGTCATCCATACTCACTGTTCAGATGTCAATATCTGTCACCATCAGAAAGATGGACATGCCATGAATGTAGGCCCAGACATACACATAGTACACAGGTACCCTATTCAGAGTACATAAAATTTAACTGTCAACTGCACACACCTTTGGAATTGTACATACAGGTTAGCAGCACATTAGTTGTCTGTGTAGTATGGAATACTGATGTAGTCTGGCCAATCACTGGCAGACCATAAAAGGCACAGTTATGAAGTAATAAGAGACTGCCTATGTCCCCACACAAGGCATCATAAGGGGAATATCCCAGGTATATCTGTAAGTCAGATGCAAGAAGCTTCCATATCACACATGCACTCAGCTCACCCCACCATCAGCCACAGGTTTATCACAGGTCATATCCCTGCTGTTGGGAATGAGTACAGTATGACCCCCACTTCTGTATGGGATTACCCACAGAATGCACCATGGTGAAGAGATGTCCCATGCAGATGTGTCCCTAACTGTAAGCAGCACCCTGCCAGCATCCAGAACAATGGATTAATATGGACAGGAACTATTGCCATTAACATCTCGCACACTTACCCTGTCACCCCAAGGAAACCCAGTGGCTCGCAGCCTGGGACTGTAAGAGTGACAGAATGCACTGGCCTGCTACAGATGGCCTGCATGACTACCAAATGCCCTATAGTCCTCTGTCAATGGCCTGTGCCTCACCCATACTGCTGATGTATGTTATCTCATGGGGTCCCAACAAACAGCATAACACAGTTCACAGAACACAAATGGAAGGCCATATCGACAAATCTGAGTAGCATGTCCACCATGTCCTACTGCATGAATTGTGGACCAACCCCTAAATACCACTGAGATAAAGGGACAAATATAGGGATACTTCTCGGATATCACTCGCATAATGTTAGGAAGAGAATAGAATAAAAGAGTGTGGGGGTGTAGAAGCATGGACACCATGGAGTGTGTGAAGTCTGAAACTCTGATGTGTGCCCATAATACCCCTGCCTGCAAACCCAGTAATGGGTGGCTACAAACCTGTTGTAAAGCACAATGTGTAGGGGAACTGACCAGCACAATGTGTAGGGGAACTGACCAGATATATGAGCCCTGCATCTGGGTAACCTGGGTGAATCTGTACAGCTGAGAGGTATGGTCACAGCAGGATATGGCCAGTCTGTTATGTTGATCGATGTACAAGCAGGGGATCCTCAGCCACCACAGTACCAAGGTGCTGTACCATTTACACAGACCCATCAGCAAGTGTCTGCAGCTACCCCTCCAGAATGGCATGAGTGTGCAAGAATATGTAGGCTGCAGACTACAATACTGGACACAGCTTCATTCATCTTGTATTTCCCAGGAAATAACTGTGAGCGAATAAGTATATCTGTCAGTAGTTGATGACATAATAAATCACAGTGTAAAACAGTACATATGTCTGAATATCTCTGCTAACACCAACCATGTAACCCAAGCAGTACAGACACAATAGTTACAGTATCCCACTATCTTCCACCCATTGTGACTCCATATTGTCAACCTATCTACAAATATCCTGCAGAAACAGGCTGCTAGCTGTAGGTGTAGAACACAAAATCCTGGACTGGAGTATAACCTACCTGGAATGGATTCACACACTTAATACAGAAGGTCATACTGGGCATGCTCCTACCCTTAGAGAAATGAAGCCCATGTCTGACAACTACAGTAGACTATACATATCTGTCAGTTGCAGATGTCTGTGCACACAGACCAAATTGCACATCATTCATGCTTTGCACACACATTGAATAGGAATACTCACACATATCCAAGGCCAACACACTATAATAGGTCAAACATATACACACAGAGATGTAGGGAAGACAGATACAGACAATGACAGAGAGATTTCCATCATGAGACCTGTCCCACCCACCACACATCCAATTGGCCAATATCACATGATGTGCCGATGTCAGTCACTGTAGACTTTTGCTTTTGGTATTCCTCAGCCCTATAGTGTCTGTGGTGCTAGTGATAACTGTGTAACATGATAGTACAAATCAGTATTAATCTAGCATTTGTATACCCAGTCCTGTGAAATGTAAAGTTGTGTGTGACTGAGTGTTGTGAGTGTGTTTCCAGAGGAACAGTGTATGGCCCATTCACACACACACTACACTTCCCATTGCCCATGTTAGCACTCATGCTGATGTCAGTCACCTTGAAATAACCCTCTGGCCAAGTCTCACCCCCAGAAGCTCCATGAAGCTTGCGATAACTGCGTAATGCTATAGTGTAACATACTAGTTATGTAAGAGTTCTAATCCCAGACATAGCAACTGTGAAACCATGTGTGTGTATAAATTACTAATCTTGAGGCCATTCACAGACACTTCACCTCCCATTGCCCTACATTAGCAAGCCTGCTGATGTCAGTCAACTTGAAATACCCCTTTGGACAAAGGCTATCCCTGTAGGCTCCATGGCACATGCAATAACTGCATAATGCTGTAGTGTAACATACTAGTTAGGTAGGAGATCAAATCCTAGACATGGCAATTGTGAAACTCTGTGTGTGTGTAGAGTTTAATGATTTTTGGGCCATTCACAGTCACTAGAACCTCCCATTGCCCTACATTAGCAAGCCCACTGATGTCAGTCACCTTGAAATATCCCTTTGGACAATGGCTAGTCCTACAAGCTCTGTGGTGCATGTGATAACTGTGTAATGCTATAGTATAACATACTAGTTAGGTAGGAGTTCTAATTCCAGATGTGGTAACTGAAACTCTGTGTGTGTGTTGTGTGTGTCCTTGATAATACCTGGTGTTATGGACATTCACACTTACTAGTCTCCCCTTATCCCTCCTTTAGCACTGCTGCTGATGTGGTCACCTTCAAAGATACATGTGGAGAGTTCTGCAACATGTAGGCTCCATGGTGCATGCCATAAATGCAGAACAATATAGTAGCAGTAACTACACAGGTATGGGTTTAAATCGCATCTGTGGCAAGTGTTTGTGTGTACATATGTATGTGTGTACCTCAAAGATTTTGGCCCCATTTACACCCAGTATACATCTCACAGCCTGACTTTAGCAGTCCTGCAGATATCATCCACCTTATAAGTACCTGTTGCCAACCCTAAACCACATCAGGTCAGTGGTGCATGTGGTAAATTTGTAACATGATGGTCTGTAAAGATTGTTAGATAAAGGTTTGAACCTCACCCCTGGCAAATGTAAATGTGTGTTTAGGGTAAAATTATTCTTGGGATCTCTCACTCACTACATCACCCAATGCCAGTATTTATAATGGCTGGTGATGTTCCTCACCTTAGAAGTACCTTGGGACAACATTCATCCTATAAGCACCCTGGTGTGTGCGATAATTGTGGTACACTATAGTAGTAATGTATAGCTAGGTAGGGGATTGAATCTCAGTAGTGGCAAGTGTGTGTGTGTGTGTGTGTGTGTGTGTGTGTGTGTGTGTGTGTGTGTGTGTGTGTGTGTCTGTCTGTCATGAGTATCCTGTGTGGAGGTTGCTGTGATTGTGTAATAACAAGATGCATTGTGGGGTGGGTTTTGCTAAATTATTATGTTGAGGATGTAGTATAAGTCACAATGTCCACCTTACAAGGACAACAGATGTCAAGTACCAGAGAGGCTGGTGTAGACAATCCATAGTCCTACATGTGACATTATGGATTGGTGAACAATATAGGCAACCCTTCTATTACTCAGAGAACGCTCTCCACTCATGTATCATACACACACACACACACACACACACACACACACTTGGCTAGGTAACAACCACTATATTGGTAGTTCCCTGCATATTGCCTCACAGATAGTAACCACAGTGTGATTGCAGTGGACTACATGCCTGTTGACCACAACAGTGCCACTGACATCAGAAAGTACTGTAATGTGACTGATTGTGTGTTATCCAGCAAGTAAAAGGACATGGCACCCTGTTCCATCCTTGCAGTAGGCAAAGAAATGCTTACAGTGGCCCTTTTACTATGTTCCCCACTGGACACCTGCAAAAAATGCAAGAGTCTGCAAATGTAACAAACAATGGGAATACCATGCCTTAAACACATGCCTTGTATGGACAGATGCGACTAACTCCACTGAATTCCTGTATCATGCTGTCAATGTAGGTGCAAGCATGACCTCAGTTCCATAGCCAGGACTCATCAAATTAGGTCAGGAATGCTACATCAGAAGATAATGATCTGTCCACACAACATGCCCCAGAGACCTCGAGTGCACTTCCACACATCAAAGAACATGTGTGTGGAACATGTGCACAACCCATGTTATGGAATATAGATCACATACATGGGAAGCAGTGCACATCACTGGCCACCCACAATAGTAACCCAGATGAGTGGATGTTGAATACAATACCCACCCGTGGG
This sequence comes from Protopterus annectens, assembly GCF_019279795.1. Taxonomy (NCBI): domain Eukaryota; kingdom Metazoa; phylum Chordata; order Ceratodontiformes; family Protopteridae; genus Protopterus; species Protopterus annectens. The sequence continues at coordinate 1,602,927,330 of NC_056725.1, read as the reverse complement.
GACCACTCCAGGGACTACACCCCTAAGCCCCACTGGAGACTATTGTCATGTGGCTTGATGCCAAGGTATTCCCTTTGCCTAGCCTTGTATAGCCTCCAGGTCCATTCACCTACTACACACCTGTGAAGCAATGAACCTATGCATCTCATCTCAGAAATGGCAAATGTGTGTGTGTGTGTGTGTGTGTGTGTGTGTGTGTGTGTGTGTGTGTGTGTGCGTGTGTGTGTGTGTGTGTGTGTGTGTGTGTGTGTGTGTGTGTGTAGATTAATGATTTTAAAGCCATTCACACTCACTACACCTCCCATTGCCCTACTTTAGCATGCCTGCTGATGCCATTCACCTTGAAATAACCCTTTGGCCATGTTTCAGCCATATAAGCTTGGTGGTGTTTGTGATAACTGCATAATACTGTAGTCCGCAAACTATTTTGGTAGGAGTTCTAATCCTGATCCTGTCAACTATGATAATGTGTGTGTTTCCCTGAGCGAGTGTGTGTGTGTCTTTGTTGACCCCTGCTTTTGTGGACATTCACACTTACTACATTTCCCTTACCCCCTCCTTTAGCACTGTTGCTGATTTAACTCACCTTCAAAGATACCTTTGGACAGTTCTCCAACATATAAGCTCCGTGGTGCATGCAGTAAGTGTGTAACACTGTAATAGCAATACATAGTCAGGTAGGGGTTTGAAACTCAGTACTGGTAAGTGTGTGTTTGTCATTAGTATCTTGTTGGGGTGATTATGTAATGACAGGATCTATTGCAGTGTGGGTTTTGCTACGACATTATATTGAGGACCTATATGTCCCATTGTCCACATTACAAGGCCAACAGTTTTCAAACACTGTAGAGGTTGTTGTAGACAATCCTCAGCCATAAATGTGCACAGCCATGTCCAATTACTATGTAACAGTATGGATTAGTAAACAATATAGGCAACCGTTATAATACCCAGATACCACTCTCCACCCACGGATCATACACAAACACACTTGGCTCTTACTCTCTTACTCCCTTCCTTTCTTAATTTGTCTCTGTTTCTCTCTCTCTCCCTCTCTGGTGGATGTGGAAAAGTGCATCTGTTTTGCGTAGGCAACAGCTTGAGTTTTGTAAGTAATGCTCATGATCAGCTGATGGCCTGTGCATGAATTGCAGCCCCCCACTTGCTTATTGCATGTGGAACAGCTGTGGCATCATTCCTATAGCCAAATACATGGAAACACACTCCTAACTAAGCACTTCATGTGGGTGTTGGCCCTTTTCCTTCATTGTGAGCAGGACTTCATGTGGGTGTTTGACAAACAGCATAACAGAGAGTAGTTGGACATACCTCTTACAACATACACTGTTGAGACAGACCAACAAACAGGAGGGGGAAGTTCCAGACATGAGGACAGAATGTAAGTATTTCTGTTCTACATTTGAAGTAATGTTGGTTTCACAGGGTTTGTGTGGATATGGCTGTTCTACATGATTTAAAGTCTGGCATGACTGTATTATGTGGTTGAGGAAACACTCACCTGTAGGGCTATCTGCAGACTGGCCAGAGTTTGGAATTTTACATTTGGTGGGTTACTCACACATTTCCTATCTTTAGAAATGCAGTAGCATACTCTGAGGACTGCAGTCAGTACATGTTGACATCCATGTGAGTTACTGACTTCATATCCCTCAGAAGAGATATGTCACAACAAACCCTGTTACACCAGGAATTTTCTCAGTTTATCACAGCAATATGTCAATATTGGCCCTGTGTCTGTGTCTCTGTCCCCCAAGTCTGTCACCTTTTGTCCATATGTCATGCAGTAAGAGGTGCATATGTACAATACATCATTATTTACTGACATCATACCTGATAACAAGCCAGTGAGATATCACACTGCTAGACATGTTGTGTATAGTAGGCCTTATACTTGAAGACAAAACCAGGACATTCTGTTGTAGTCTGTACAGTAGTGAGGTCTGTGTACTTATGGTGATTGTTGACAGAGTGTGTATTGTAACTGTGGTAGATGTCATTGTTCTTGCTCCTGTTCTATCTGACATTGCATGCTGCTCCAGCTTATGGTACCCTATCAGCATACATGTTTGTAGGGCCAGACTGACACATGTCCCGGTGCACAGTCAGGCATCAGACTACACTGTGTATTGGTCCAGTATATGTAGGGTTAGTGTTTGAGTGGCACATATGAGGATGGTTTTGTTCACACAGTCCATATACTGTACTATTAATTAGGCTTACCAGAATGTGACTGTGACTGTGTTCAGATTGGTTGTGGGCATGGACTTTCAAACTGGTGTCTGTTACTCCATGCTGTTACATGCCTGTAGTGCCTGCTATATTTGCAACTACATGTGTATTCCCCCAGGAAACTTGGGTCAGTGTTGTAGCAGTCTGCCTGTAGTTCGCACAGTGCTTTGTGACATGCCTAGCAGTTCAGCGTATTTACCTAGTGTGATGTTATGTGCAGATATTTGTCAGATGTGCTGTTGCCTGGCCACCGTACATGTTGTGTATTTCTGTAAAAGCAGTGGGATGCTGTGAAAATGTATGTCACTAACTAGTAAGAAGTATGTGGCCTTGGAACCTCTGCTCCTCAAGTTAATATGTGTTAGGACAGACTGGAGTGTGTGAATGCATCAACTGTGTGAGCTTATCTATTCCAGTATTTTTGTGATATCCCCATTTACATGGCTGTAAACATCCACTTTGTCAGGCTTGGCACACACGTCTTACACAAAGGAGTTCTGTGTATACCTCTGGACTGACCAGATTTTGTCAGACTGTCCAAGTTTATTGGTCATATCTCTGCTCTATTGAACAGGATCATTACTGTGATTTGTGTGGTACTTCACTATGATGATCTTATGATGTCTGTCAGTAACTGATGGTGTTCATGTCAGTATTAGAAGTGACTTCCCACACAACATGTCTGTTAACTCAACCCCTGCTACTGAAGCAACATTCTACATTTATACCTGCAATACTTACATTACATCCCCTTGCGCTAAGAGGTTGTGACTATTGGTGCTGAGGTATGACTCCACTACATGTTATGGGTATATTTTATACACATATATATGTGTGTGTATGTATATATATATATATATATATATATATATATATATATATATATATATATATATGTGTGTATGTATATATATATATATATATATATATATATATATATACACACATATAGGTTCATATGTTCATAGGTTGATACTAGCTATCGGCCCTAGGGCCTCTACAAGCCTAGCCATAAGAATTCCCTGTGTATTTCATCAAACAATATTTACTTCCTTGGACCTCTGTCTAGCAGGGCTACTGATGTGATCCCGGGGTGAATTTCCTATCTCCCATCCAATCATCAAGGTTCCTTTTGAAGAGGGCCAAACAGGCGCTCTGCTTGACTTGTATGGGTTGTCTATTCCAGAGTCTGGGGAGTTTTGGGGTCAGGAACCTATCCCTATGGTCAAGTTTTGTTCATTGTGATGACAAGGTTTAGATCCCTGGAGTGTGTGACTCAGAGGGATTGGGATTTCTTTAAGTGTAGCATGTCCAAAAGCTCTAGGTTTGACATGGCCTTGTAAGTTAAGCAGAGATTGCCTCTGAGTAGATGATATGTGACAGATTATAGATGGAGTTTTTTTTAGATGGTCAGCATAGTGCATTTGCTTAAGGCCTGTGATTCTTTTAGTGAGGTATTTCTGTGACCTTTCCAGTTGTTGCAGATGTCTTGAGAAGTACATTCCAAATGGGGCATTGTATTCTATAATGGGTCTAATGAGGGATGAGTACAGTGGGACAACGACCTCCTTTTTTCTGGATGAAAAGCCCTTAGTGATGAGGTGTGCCATCCCTAAGTCTCTTATCACACTTTCGGTGTTTAGTGTACTGCCACCTATGTGGTAATTTACGGGTACATGTTTTGCCCAAAGGGGATAACTATACATTTCTTGGCATTGAGCTTGAGCCCATGGCTCTGGCACCAAGCATCTGTTTCTGTAAGGCCCTTTTGTAGAATATCCACATAATTTGGGGATTCAATAATGGCTCCCAGTTTGCAGTCATCTGTGAACTTTGTTAGCCAGAGTCCCTTAGTGTTGGCCTGTACTTCAGAGAAGTAGATGCCAAACAAGAGCGGTCCCAGGACTGAATGCTGAGGTACTCCACTTTTCCCTTGTCTGGAGCTGGATTTGGAGTCGGCTACTTTTACAGTGTGGGTTCTGTCAGTAAGCTAGTTGGTAACCCATTGAGTGATGTAGGGATTAATGCCCAGCTTAGTACGTTTATCTATGATTCCACAGTGGGGGATGGTGATGAAGGCCTTGGCGAGGTCCAGCTAGGCTGTGTGGACCGCCTTACCCTCATCCACAGCTCTAGAGACTGATTCAAAGAAGTCAATCAGGTTCAGGAAACAAGATCAGCCCTTCACGGACCCAAACTGGGTAGGGTCTAGTGTTTGAAGGTTGCCAATGTCTTTGTTTATAAGTTCCATGATAATACGTTCCATGGCCTTGCAGATCAGGCTCATCAGACTGATGGGATGGTAGTTCCCAGGATCCAAGGTGGATTCCCCCTTGTGTAGTGGGATAACTGTAGCTGTGCACCACTCAGTGGGCACGAAGCCTGAAGTGAGGCTATGATTAAGCATGACACTTAGGTAAGGTGCAAGTTCATTTTGTAGTTCATGTAGTACACAGCCTGGGATGTTGTCTGGTGCCATGGATGCTGTATTCTTAGTTTTGGAAAGTGAGTTTTTTACCTGTGTGGCCATTATTACTGGAATTTGGCAATCTTTTGGAATTGAGATGGGCCCTTTAGGTGGTCAGAGGTGGGTGAATTTGGCACTGAATCGATCTGCCAGAATACTGGTAATATCCTTGGGATCAGTACATTTAATGCCATTCTGTTATAGCTCAGAGCAGATCTGAGGATTACCATTTAGATTCTTGACATAGCTATAGAATGCCTTGTGGTTGTTTTTGGAATCTTTGGCAATTTTATTTTCATAACTAGCTTTAGAGGATTTTATGAGGGATCTCAGCTTCTTACTGAGGCTGGTAAGGGAGTATTTTGCATCCTGGGATTTTCCTCTTTTCTGCAACAGTTTCTTCCTTTTGTTGTAAAGTTTGCTTATGGCAGAGGACCACCACATTGGCTTCTTTTTTTGGAAGAGAGTGTCTTGGTTCTACTTGGGATGGAATGATTCATGCATGAGTGGATGTGCTCCTACAGTGCCTTAGTGTAGGACTCAGCAGTCGAACTTTCAGTTCCTGTCTACATGGGTATCATGAGGTTTGTCACTTCTGACTTGAGTAGCATGAAGTTGGCTTTGGAGAAGGTTTTACAGAGGTTTCCTTACTGGGGGGTGGAGGAGGGATGTGGATGTCAAGGATGATTAGTTTATGGTCAGACCTGACCAATGAGGGGGTGACCATAGGTGTGTAGCATTGATTTCCCATGTTGGTAATGACCAGGTCTAGGATATTGGAGCACCTGGTGGGACTATGGATTACTTGATCCAGGGCACTGGAATTTATGAATTCCATGAACCATTGGGCAAAGGTGTTGGTACACAAGTAGTTTTCCCAATTAATGGCAGGGTAGTTGAAATCACCCAGTATTAGGGTGTTTGGTTGTATCTTAATATTTTCCAGTATGTTTAGAAAGGTGTAGTGAGAATCTTGGGGCATGGTGGGGGATCTGTAGCAAGCAACAATTTGGATTGTAGTCTTACCTAGTGTTAGTTGCACCTGGAGAATTTCAGATGCATTATGTTGGGCATCTAGCCTGCTGATGTGAATATCCTTGGTGAATATGGAAACTCCTCCACCTTTAGTGTTTCAGTCCTGGTTTGGTGGCCGAAAAGTGTGGTAAGAGTTATAGCCTGGTATTGCAGAGGTGCTCTCTGGAGCCTTGAACCAGGTCTCAGTTACTGCACAGATATCAATGCTCTCCATTTTTATGAGTGCCTCAAGAGAGTGCATTTTGAGGTTTAGACTTCTAGCAGTGAGTAGCATTACCATCAGATTTTGCATGCTTGTACCTGTTACAGTGGTGGTTTTGTCCTTAGAACTTTGCCTAAAAAGGCACTATCGGGGTGGCAAGAGCCTTAGCCAGTAACCTGAATCCCAGGGTCAACAGGTACAGACCATGTCTGGCAAAGCATCATGTTGTGTCGAGCATGTCATCCCAGGCAGACAGATAATGGATCCACTTTGAATGACACCAGAAGCTTAGCCAATTGCTGAAGTCAATCATTTTGTCTTTATACAGTGGTATAATTCTGGGTGAAGGCAGGATGCTACTCAGGGATAGGGTTATACCTACCTGGGCCACATGATATGAGAGCTCTTCCATGTCCTTTTTCATGTAGTCAAGGGAAATATGTCTCAAGTCATTCACTCCAACATGGACAATGAGAGAGTCATATCTGCACTTGTTGTGAAGTGACTTGAGTGCATGCATTATGTGGTGAATCCTGGCACCTGACAGGCAAATTACTGTAATTTTCTCCTTGTTCAGCCTGGTGAGTGGGACATCAGTGTGCCTGCCTATAGAGTCACCTGTGACTAAGGTGTTGGGTACATTGTCTTCCCTTAGGGGCTGTTGTTGGGTGGCACACTCGTGCTGTGAGCTATGGATATATATATATATATATATATATATATATATATATATATATATATATATATATATATATATATATATACATATATATAAATAAATAAATAAATATATATATATATATATATATATATATATATATATATATATATATATATATATGTGTGTATGTACATGTATACGTATATCTACATATGTGTATATGTATATATATATATATATATATATATATATATATCCATATCCTTATGTGTAAACATGAGTGTTGCATATACCTTCCCAGATGTATCCCACCATATTTATCTGATACATGTATATTTAGATATACACCAACATACTGATTCGACATTATTTTCACTAACAAGTACTAGACAATTGTAGAAGTCAAAGCATTTGTTCACTACCATTTAGTATGTGTACTGACAGACATATTTGAAAAAAACAACAAGCATCTTCACAGCTTTGATGGCTTAGTGGTTAACTGCTGTGACTATAGAGTATAGGGTTCTGGGTTCAAGGGCTGTTTATTTTGTAGCTAGGCAGAAAAAGAACTGTTGGATACAGAGTGGTTAAGGCAGTTTTGAGCAGCTTTAACCGGTTTTGTTTGATCTGATTGACGGTAAGTGGTGCTAACATATGGTTAAATGAAAAGGCACTTACACAGTATAGGCTTCGCTTACCAGTGCAAAAATCTGCTTAACAATTACATTTAAGCAATGCTTACTCCTGCTAAGCATAGCTTAGCCTTGTTAACCAGTGATCATATTCCAGACTGATAAAATAGCAGGGAAATGACATCTTTAATAAGTGTATTTAATTCCATGTACATAACATGTTTCTATGTGCTGTCATTACAGTAGCAAGGGGTGTGAGTATACTGTATGGGACACCTGAGTACAGGCTACATAGCTAGTACAACGTTTTCTCTTTGTATGTGTTTCATACTTGGGTAGTATCCCAGGTTATATGCAGTCACACTTGCATGTATTGTATCATTATGTTACTACTGTTAACAGTGCTTTCCCAAGTAAGAGTAAATTGCAGATTGTAGTACTTAAATCATACACCCCTGCATGCAAAGCTGGACTCTGATTACTGACTATCATGTTCTTGGTGTATGAGCTGTATGTTATTAAGTATTTGCTACTGGATATTGATCTGATATGTGGAGATTAACTGTAGGATACCATGTGTATAGGACATGTCATTGAGGGCTGTTGTCATGTAGTAATGCCATACCTATCAGTGTCAGATGTCTATCTGTCAAAACATTTATCCTAATGCATAACTTGCTGGCTAGCTGATTTCGGTCTGTCCTCTGTACAGATGTGCAGATGTCAGGTATCCATCTTGGCTGTTTACAGGCAATCTATGCTTGACTGTCACTGACATGTCTGCCCAGCTGTGTTATGAATGCCACAGCTAGAATACCCCACCCTGTATGCACCACATGCCATAGATACCTCAACTAGACTACCACAGTCAACAGAACATGCTTGGGTACAGGTATCCAACCCAGACACTGGCAATGTTATGTAATATATGTTGCATATATGTCAATTGGAGCACTTCACTGGCCCTCTACAAGAGAAAACAAGATGACTGGATGTTGCATTTAACTGTCACCCTGGGGATCACTCAAGTGGCATCAGTAAATAGATGACCTACTGACAAATGTCAGGTGGCATGATACCACTGTACCCACATCCCCTATTCTTTTCATCTCTCCATGGACATTATCCTGGTAAACACCTAGGAACACCTGCACTTATGGACCCCAGTACTGACAAATGTGTCAGTATGCATTACTGAGAATAACAGTGTCTGTGTGTTTGTAAACTTGTAGTTGATAATACCCTGAGGGCCTTCTCACCCTCTACACCTGCCATTGCCGTAGTTAGAAATAGCTGTTGCTGTAATGGACATTAAATGTACCTTGTTACACTCCTCACCCTATGGGCTACCTGGAACTTACAGTACCAGCATAACACTGTTGTACAAATGGCTAGATAGGCATGGGTTACCCTCTGAGTCCTGGCTAGTGTGTGTATGTGTGTAAGTGTGTATATTTCTAGGATACAGCATTCTGAGGGCATATTCTCCAAATACAATACACCTTGTCATACATTATAAGGGATAGTAATGTTGCTGACATTAGGAGAACCATGACAAACCCTCACCCTACTATCCCTGTGGCATGTGCAATAAATGCATATCCCTGTAGTAGCACTGATTAGATAGATAAGGGGTTGTATTGCTGTCCTGGTCAATGTGTGATTGTGGGTATGTGAGAGTATTATCATGGGTTTCAGTGACTAAAATATCCACTGTGGGGTGTGGGTGCTTGGTATACTGTCTTTACACCATGATACCCTCAGTACATGCCCCAAGGTCCACTGTATGAGGACCACTGTCACCATCAACCACACAGGTAACTGATTACACTATCCAGACCAATGATGAATGTGCTGTGTGCAAATTATCTGTAACAGAATGGACTCACTGACAAGGTAGTTAGCACTGATAAACACAGGGCTCTCAGATGTGTCTATGAATGTTATGTGTTTGTCAATGTATATATGACAGTATGTCATACTATGTATTGTTCTTTAACACCCAGTACATCCCCCATTACCATACTGTACAAGGCCTGGTAATGTTCTTCACTTAACAACGTGGGACACATCTCATCCTAAACATTGTGTGGTGTGTGCAATTAAGGCCAAAGACATTAGTAGCAATAAGTACCTAGGTAGGGGTTCTTCTCTCAGTGTTGCCAATTAAGTGTGTGTGTATGTGAAGGGATCTACTTCAATTTGCAGAAAATACATGTCCCAGGAGGTTATCTGTCTGAGAACTGACTGGCAAATGCTATAATTTCAAAGGAATCATCTTGTGGAAATTCATTCCATCAAAACTAGTAGTAGATGTGTAAATGTCCTCTTCCCCACTGTACAGCTGTACAGCAACACTGGAGTTGGTATATATAGTTGGGTGTAGATGTTGTGGGCACAGCCGCCCTCATTGAGGTTATTGTTATGTGTATCCCCCCACTTAGTCTGCTGTAATACTGTACAGTTTATGTTAACAGGTTAAGTAGTTTTCAATCACACTATGTGTGGTTCTACGCCACCCCACACCCTCCAAAGTGGAGGGCTGTGCCTCCCACACCAGCACACCTATGTTTACTAACTCAAGGATTGCACTACATTGGAGAAGAGGACATATACCCTACCAGTACCATTGTCAATTACATTAAACTGGCAGACTGATTATTTACTGATGTGATGTTCTGCTTATTTTGTCTTGGTGTAATTACATAGGCTAAAATAAGTTCACTGCAAAATTAAGTACATCCATGTGTACAGCATTCTCTGTGTATTGCATCAACACCAATGTCTGTGTGTGTGTGTGTGTGTGTGTGTTATACACAAACATGTCATGTGTGCCACCCACACTTACCATTGTCCACTGTAGAAGGGCTGCTGACATCAGCCACCATGCACTCTGTATACACCCCTCAGAACTATCAACCATGTGGCACATGCAATAACTGTTATACAGACCTGTTACTTGTGTTCAGCTGTACCCAGGATATGACACAGTCAATGTGTTACCACAGTGCCATACCTCTGTAGAAAACAACATTATAACAACATCCTGCTGACACATAGACACCTACAACACAAACTGAATACATCGTGGAGACCACAATCAGTCAGGGTTAATAACAACTGTAATGCATCATGGCTGAACAGCTACACATCCTGACATGTAAGCATTAAACTTTACAGCTGAAAACATGTTACACAGCATTACATTGCTAAACCTTAGTACATTCACCCTGTGCATCAGAACCATATTAGCATGTCCCTGCATCGATGGTATGTATGGATGTATGATGTATGGATGACAGGGATGTGGCACAGGTATCATCATATGCACAGGGTGTGTTATGGGTTTGCCAGAGACCTAGACTGAGCCATTTGGTTAACATCATGTGTGTGTTATGGGGTTTTGTTATCAATTGGGCTATGCAGATGTGGTGTGTGTAGGTATGGAGGTGCCCTAGCTGCGTTGGTGATGTGTGTGTGTGTGTGTGTGTGTGTGTGTGTGTGTGTGTGTGTGTGTGTGTGTGTGTGTATGTATGCACACAGTTTGGCCATGTGGCTACCCTATACAGGGGGTTGTTGGACAGCTGCAGACCGTACATGGCAGGGTGTGCAGTTCACCATGTTTGGCCATGGATAAGAGAACTGTGCCTGCCAGGGGTTCCACGGGCACTACCAGTGCAAACCCAGATATGATACTCTCCCCAGATGATGACAAATGTCTGCTGGATCTGGGTCCCTGTTGGCATTGACCAGGACCATGGTATGGACAGCACCGTGGTACGGACAGCACCCTCCCTGCAGCTCTGGTGCTGGTACTGCCTCTACAGGATCAGCTATGACTTGTTGCATGTCCACGTAGACCTCTACCTGTTGGTGTTGCTGACCTACGTCCATGTGGCTGTCGGCCTCCTCCCACCATATGCTCTAACACAGACATTGCATGATCAAGGATTCCCACCATCTCACCCAACTGTCTATCCAGGACCTCTGAAAAATAACGGAGGGGACCTGCAAGATCACGGATGTTGTCAAGTACAGCAGAATGAGTAGCTGTCTGGAACCTCAGACTCTGTCTGGTATAACGTTCCATACATGCTTGTACCTCCATGATGGCCTGAAACATGCATCTGTTGACACCTGCTGTGGCACTTCTGCCAGGGGCATGATGGCCAGCAGCCCTCATATGAGCACCCCTGTACATCTGCCTGTGTGGTACTTCACCAGTCATCTGGCTATGGCTGCTGTGTACAGACACACTTGCCATAGTCACCACATTGTCCTGTCCCATGCCACCAACCACTAACTGCCCATCATCTATGGCCACTGGTGAAGGGGTATGTATAGGTATTGTGACTGTGTGCGGGGATGGGGTGGTTAAAAGTGGGATGTCAACTGATGGCACAGCTTCAGCCCCTGACAACCCTGCCTGTGCCTCACCATACCTATCATCATTGTCAGAGTCTGTATGGACATTAACATCAGTTTTTCTGCAGGAGTAGCCCTGACCTACCTCACCACTTGTGAGAGGAAAACAAAAAATGTAATTTAAGACCTGTATGTCATTGCTTACCTCTACACACACTCACACACACAAACACACACAAACACACACGCGCACACGCACACACGCACACACGCACACACACACACACACACACACACACACACACACACACACACACACACACACACACACTTACAGGTGAGATGGCACAAAGGTATTACACAGACCTCTCATTACCCAACAGACAACATGCATGACATATGGCACTCAACAGCATGCATTGCAGCTATACTCAATCCTTGTTACCAACATTATACATCTCTGTGATGCATGAGTTGTGTTAGTAGGTGATGCCCCTTCCCCTGGAACACACTGCACCCATGTTCTCAGTATTGCTGTGCACCTGTTCAACACCCTGGGATGTACTGTGCACCATACCTCACGAGTGTACACATCATTGCTGAATGGGTATATGTGTGGCAGTCATGTTTGCTCTTTTGCTCACAACCCCTGTTTGTCACACATTTGTCAGGCACATACTGGGATGATATGAGGACAGATGTCAATAGTGAATGCCTGACCTCTGATTTGCAGATCTCTTCATCAGCAATGCATGTATAAGCAATAAAATCCAATTTCACTGACAACCTTCAAAGCTTACTGTGGCAATGAGGAGTGTAGATGCCCTTATTGACATGCCAGCCTCTTCCATGATATGCAGTGGGGGCACAATATTGCATATGTTAGCATTACACAAACCTGATATGTGACATATGACCTGTGCAATCAAATGCAGTATCAAACAAATGTGTTATTTGTGCAGATGCTGACTGAGATGCATACAATATGTGGATTGCATAAGTGTGCACACCCTAAACATGATGGTTTGTTGAAGCACCTGTTGAGTGAACTACAGCAGTCACTCTTCCTGGAAGGGGTATACTAGCATGGCCCATCTTCACTTGTCATTATTTGGTCACTCTGCCCTACAAATGCCCACCAACTCTACCGGATTGCAAGGTCAGCTCATGTGCACAGCCCTTGGAGGTCACACAGTGCCTTCACTACTGCTGTGGAGTCAGGGTTATGTCTGGCACAATTCATAACTTTGACTGTGTTCAGATACAGCCATTCTTATTGAGCTTTGGATGTATGCTTCAGTTCACTGTTGTGTTTCAGGATGACACCCCTTCCCATCCTCAGCCTTATTGCAGATGCTTGACAACTATGGGCCAAACATGAGTGTCATTTTGCAGTGTTTCAAATTCAGAACGCCATATCTACTGGCCTAGTTCTTGCTAATGAGCAGCAAACCTAAAGGTGTACACTGGCACTAGCAAGGTACAGATGGGGATGGTGGGCCTGAGGTGGAGTGAGGTGTTGCTTGTGCACCACATGTATCTTTATTAATACTGTCTGTAGGTTTCAGCCTTGGTCTCGGTAAACCATTACACATTGCAACACATGCTTTTTGGGAGACTTGATGTTATGCATATGCTACCTGTAGAGAGCCCTGGATGATGTTTCTTGGGGAATAACTCTTCCATCTGATTACCCTAACCCATAGGCCCCACTTATACAAAGTCCAGGTGATTGTTGACACAGGTACTGCACAGGCAGTACTTGCTAGAAATTCCTACAAGTCCCTCAGTGTTGCTGCATATTTCAGAGCAGCCTCCATGACCAGTATGCAGCATGTTGTCATCTGTTTTGGATGGACATCTGTTTATTTTCTACATTAATGTTGTCCCATATATCATAGTCACATACATAACTGCCTGCACTGTTTGCCATGGTATATGCAATGGTGAGGTAGGGCTACGTCTCCCACTCCTGAGTGCTAAATTTTGGATATGGGATCCATTCCATGGTTTGTAAGATGTGTACAAGCCATGACTGCCTCTGTTGCAGATGAGTGTACAAATGTAATGGACATACTTCGTGGACAGCAGACCATTATGTGGTGTGACATTAAGGCCCTGTACTTGATGGAAGGTGCGTACTCAAGAAGAGTGAATGCTGTCAATACCTCCAAAGCTGCTTCCACAATATGTTATTTGGAGTGTGTGCACACATATGCTTCCAGTGTTTGTTAAGGTATGTATTCTCCGTAATTGTTGCCCTAACATATGATTCCATATTACACATTCATTGCTCATGTTAGGATCACATTACAGGCTGTAAAAGGTGTGGGATGTGGTATGGTGATATGCTGTTGTGTAAATCTGTAACAGTTGACATTATAATAGTGGTGTATACACTGTTGTAATCACTGTATAAGGGTAATGTTTCAGACATGTCCCTATGGTAGACCATTTGTCCCACCATTATGTTCATTTCTGTCCACACATCTTGCACTGACAGGTTGTTAGGTATACTGCAGGACTCTTACATACCCTTCAGATATGCCACCATGGTGACCACTGTGATGCAGTGCAGTTAACGGCAACAATAAGTGTACATGTACAGCATGCATTATGGGTAGGTGTGTTAAATGTGTGCATGGCAAATACCATGGCCATAACATGGTCGGCTTATAGGCAAACCTGAACAAAACAACTCCATACTCAGCAGCTACAAGCTGCTGCTCCAGTTGTATACTAGAGGGACCTACATAGTTGTGTGAGAGATGTAATGTCAGTAGCCACATGTGTGGCATTGATACAGGGTGGGAGCAGAATTTCAGTACATCAGCAGTACAAACCCACAATACTATTGATTATGTGCATCTGTTCATTACTACACTGCAGCAACAGACTATGTTATCTGACATATGCATAAAGATACTTTACAGATAAAGATAGATAAGCAACACTGGTCTACTAATGTGCTCTGGGGCCTTACCTGCATGGTCTTCATCTGTTGTGTGGATAGCACCCACCTGCACAATGCTATTGTCAGGTTCCTGGCTTGGGTCGTGGGTGGGTGCCCCAAGGCTGGTGAGGAGCTCCTCAGCATGTGTCAGTGGGAGCTGGATGGCAAGACCCCCACCTGTGGCTAGCTGGTCCCCCCTAACTGCAGCAGCACGCTGACGGGCATGGCAGATGAGATCAGTGCAATGATGTCGCACCTGCTCATAACTGTGGTTATGCAGGCCGACATCATTTACCCTGTGGACGAGGTCATTCCACAGGGCAGTCCTCTCCTGCATATGCCGTACATCCAAAGAGGGTTCCATGGTGTTGCACAAGGAAGTTTATTATTATATCATTCTCCTGGGGAGTACAAGCAGGGATACGCTCCCAGGACATAGTACCTGGAAGACATAAACAGGAAAAAACGTCTGAGGACCTCATACTGCAAGGATATAATAGTTGGTAATTGACATCTCTCCCCCCCCACCATATCTGCAACAATAATCTGAACACACAAATCAATGGGTATGTTTACACCAAACCTACTGTTGGGACATATATCCTATTGTGCAACAAATACTGAAATGTGTTTCTATTCATGTTCCATGTTGAAACACTATCATTGGTGGCCTGTTGCTATCAAAGTAACATACATGCCATTTTAATGGCCACTGTGGTTCCATATATGCATGTGTTCTGTTTGCATTGCAACTGTATCATATCTAGTGTTTTGGGTTAATGGGAATATTTATGCATGCTGTTATAACTAATCCTGGATTATGTGACTATTACAAACCCACATATGTTCTAAAACTGCAACACAATAGCATGTTTGGGAAGGCTGTTTCCAGCAGAACCACCTCTCCCACCTCATCTGGCCATGGCATCAGGCCACAGCACGTCTAGGACCCACCCCGGGACCGCCTCATCCGCTGGTCTTGCACTACCTTCAGGTAGAACCACCTCAGTGGATGGTGCTCATCTCCTCCAGGAGCGGGCACAGACAGGATCCTGTCACCTGAAGTCAGATCCAGGGTCTGGTGCATAGGGAACTCCACAGAGAATTGCGGGATCTGCTACACGAGCTTGAGTCCCTCATGGTACAATAAGAGGATCAGGCTGGCCCCTTGCTCAGTCCCCAGCACTGCCACCTTCAGGGTCATGAAGGTGCAGTGGTGACTGCCCATGGGTGGGGACCTCAGTCCCACTGTTTCCATTTGGGGGCTCATGGGATTCCATTTTCCAAACACCCCTCCCCACCCAAGGTTTACCCCCACGTGTCATAAACCACCCTGTATGCTGTCTTGTCTTGTCTTGTCTGTCTTCTGACCCAACCTACCTCCCCAAATATACCTACTATCCTTTCCCAACATCCCACTCTCACCTTAACAAAAAAGGGCAATCTGTTCCAACAAGAATTTCACACCATACATAACTGTCCATTTCACACCCACTTACAACTGCTTAAAGGTGCCTTAATCAGTCTGTATTCAACAGCTCTTGTTCTGGCCAGCAAATAAATTATCAGCCCTTGCAAGTGCCTAACCCATGACTTTGCACACCATAGCTACAGCAATCTACCACTAAGCCATCTGAGCTGCAGATATGTATATATATATGTGTGTGTGTGTGTGTGTGTGTGTGTGTCTGTATATATGTAGATGTACATGTATGTGTATGTATGTATATATATATATATATATATATATATATATATATATATATATATATATATATATATATAGAGTGCATTCAGACATCGAATCCACACTCTGAACCTCCTTCCTCCGCAGCTGCACTGTTTTGCTTTGCTATGAAACAGAGTGTCACATGTGATCACAGCCTAACATTGGGGAGGATATATAGGGACAGATCGTAGATATGCCTCTTACAAACCTATGAAGTTTGTGCATGATACATTTTACATTACCATGACTGTTCTGAAGGTGGTAGGGACTGAAACTCATGTGCCTATCATGACTTCATTACTTCCACCTTCAGCTATTTGCTAGACTAATATACATGTTTGGAGGAACAGAACAAACACTATGATGGCTTAAATCTTGACATTCTGTACAGATCTGCACAGCTGACAGGTATGGCCCACTGCCCACAGGGCCAGATGCTATGTCCATAGCAGTTGTTCAACAGGACATCATTACAGCAAGTCTTGATGGCACATGTAAATCTTTCAACATAATCTTTCCCATTACTACAGACCAAGTACTACATTCAATTACATGCTGACATGTTTCACATACCTGTTTTATTATTGTGCTCTCTTCTGTGTACCACTTAGATGTCTTCTTTGATTTTTATTTTAATATTTTTTAGTGTTATTTTTGTTTTTTGTTTTTTTCATTTCTCTCTCTCTTTCCATCTCTCTCTCTCTCTCTCTCTCCACTACAGGAATTGAGCTGGTTTGAAAAGGTTGCAGCATGGCTTTTGTAGGTGATGCTCATGATCAGGTGATGGCCTCTGCACTTATTGGTGTTCCCCACTTACTAATTGCATGCAACCAGCTGTGTAGTACTTCCAATAGCCAATGTCATGGCAATCAACTACTATAAATGACTACATCATGTGGGTGCTGTTCCTTTACCTTTCCTGTATGGAAGACATCCTTCCTGTGTGTGGGCAGCAGTGTTACAGACAGCAAGTAGCAATACCTCTTACAACAGGACTTGTGAACACAGGCCAACTACATGTTTGTATAAGGTTCCAGACCTAGGGAAAGTGTGTGAGTATTGCTGTTATATGCATTAAATACTGGCCATTTTACATTGTTTGTGTGTACATGCTAGTTTTGCATGGAATGCAGTCTGCCTGCATAGCTCTCAACTGTGGGCCTATCCACATGATGGCCAGAGGACTGGCTGTTATGTTTTGTCTGTTCACTACACAGGTCTTGTCTCTGACATATCCGTGCTATTCTCTCCGTTGATTGCTATCAGTACATGGCAACATCCATTTGTGTTTCTGACTTCATATTCCTGAGTAAGGGTTTGTTGCAACCAATCCTGTAACACCAGCAACTTTCATAGTGTATAACATCAATATTTCAAATATGGCCCTGTGTTTCAGCCTCTGTCCTCCACCTATATACCAGGCTTTGTCCAGATGTCATGCAGTAAGAGGTTGTTGGGTAATGGCCTATCATTATTTATAGGTTCATAGGTTCATAGGTTCATACTAGGCTATCTGCCCGAGGGCATTTACAAGCCTAGCCCATCGTTTTGTGGCTTAGGCCACCCCTTTAGTATGGGGAACTATACCCATTATTTTTCTGTGCCTCTGTCGAGCAGTGACACTGAGGTAATCCCTGGGGTATATCTGCGATCTCCCATCCATTGGTCAAGATTTCTCTTGAACAAGGCCAGCGAGGTGCTCTGCCTCACATGTACCGGGATTTTGTTCCACAGCATAGGGAGTCTTTGGGTGATGAATCTATCCCTCCAGCACGTCCTATTAATAGCCGTGTCAAGGTTTAAGTCTCCCGCCCTTGTGGCTCTGATGGATCTAGATTTTTGAGGTGAAGCATATTCATCAAATCTGGGTTTGACATGGCCTTGTATGTTAGGCAAAGGTCACCTCTGAGCAGCGTTAGCGACTGAATAGAGCTGGAGTTCTTTCAGTCGGGCAGCATAGGACAGATTTTGAGACCCTTTATCCTTTTGGTGAGGAACTTTTGTGGCCTCTCCAGCTGCTGCAAGTGTCGGGTCAGATACATTCGAATGGGGCATTGTACTCAATCATTGGTCTGATGAGTGATGAGTAAAGGAGACTATGACCTCCCTTGATCTAGATGAGAATCCTTCATGATAAGGTGGGCAATGTAGAAGGTCTTCCTAACTACTTTAGCTACATGGGTGTCGAATGACAGACTACTATCAACCTGGGTCCCCAGGTCCCTGATAACTTCTTCTGTGCTCAGTGGATTGCCACCTATTTGGTAGCTAGGGGTAACCTTGTTTTTCCGAAGGGTATGACTATGCATTTTTGGCATTTAACTTTAGGCCGTGGCTCTGGCACCAGTTATCCGTTTCTGTGAGACCCTTCTGAAGGATATCTGTGTCAGATGTGTTTTCTACTATGGCCAGTTTGCAGTCATCTGCAAACTTTGTCAGCCATAACCCTCCTGTGTTTGCTTGTACTTGAAAAGTAGATGCCAAACAAGAGTGCCCAGGACTGAGCCCTGTGGGACACCACTTGTGACAGGCTTTGAGTCTGACATGGCGCCAGCAGCTCTGACCCTGTGGGTTCTGTCACTCAGCCAGTTTGCAACCCATCTTGTGATGTATGGGTTGACATTTAAGCTGATGAGTTTTTCAATGATACCCGAATGGGGTATTGTATCGAAGGCCTTAGCCAGATCGAGGTAGGCTGTATGGACTGCCTTTCCCTCATCAATGGCTTTGGTGACTGTTTCGAAAAAGTCAACCAAGTTTAAAAGGCATGATCTGCCTTTGACAAAGCCAAACTGGGTTGGATCCAAAGTCTGCAAATTCCCTATGTCTTTATTTATGAGGTCCATTATGATCCTCTCCATGGCTTTGCAGATAAGGCTTGTCAAGCTAATGGGCGGTAATTTCCAGGGTCGGTGGAGGCACCGCCTTTGTGAAGTGGTACCACAGTTGCAGTGCGCCACTCCTGGGTACGTATCCAGAGGTAAGACTTTGATTAAACAGCTGTCCTAGCTGTGGGTTTAATTCCTCATTGAGTTCATGGAGCACACAGCCGGGGACACCATCAGGTCCCATGGATGCTGTGTTTTTGCTTTGGAGAGAGCAGTTCTCACTTGGGCGCTGGAGATGTTTGGGGGCTGCAATCGTTTGGTATAGATATCTCTCCTTTTGGGGAGGAGAAGTTTGCACTGAACCTGTCAGCCAGTATGTTGGCAATGTCTGTAGGATCAGTAATCTTCACATCATTTTGAACTAGCTCTGAGCATATCTGGGAGTTTCCTCCCAGGTTTCTAACATAGCTAAAGAAGGCCTTATGATTGTCTTTTGAGTCTTTAGCTATTTTTCTCTCGAAATTTGCTTTGGATGATTTTATGAGAGCTCTTAGTTTTTTACTTATAGTGATCAAGGGTGTCTTACCTTTTAAGGATTTTGCTCTATCTTGTAGTAGCTTCCTCCTTTTGTTGTAGAGTTTGTTTATGGCTGGGGTCCACCAGACTGGATGCTTGCCTTTGGTACAAAGAGTCTTTGTTTTGCTTGGGATTGCCTTATCCATGCAGTCCTGCAGGTGCTGGTAGAAGGCATTTGTAAGTGATTCAGCGGCTTGGGTACTGTTTTCCGCCTGCTCGGGGGCATTAAAGGAGACCACACTAGTCTTTAGAAGTGTGAAGTCGGCTTTTGAGAAGTTCTTTACTGTGGTCTTTTTTATTTCAGGTGGGGGTGGGATGAGGACCTCCAGCGAGATTAGTTTGTGATCTGATCTCACCAGTGAGGGGTACACCTCGGTGTTGAACATTGTGCTCCCATGTTCGTGATGATGAGATCAAGTATGTTATCTCCTCTTGTGGGGATGGTGACTAGTTGTTCCATGGCATTTGAGTTTATGAATTCCAGGAACTTTTGGGCTAGGGTGTTTGGGCTTGAGTAGTGTTCCCAGTCTATATTAGGGTAATTGAAGTCACCTAGTATGATGGTGTTTGGTGATACATTTATCCCCTCTAGTGTTTTCAGGAAGGCCATGTGAGGTTCCTGAGTTTGTGAGGGTGGCCTGTAACATGCTACAATTTGCAGAGCAGTCTTGCCTATGGTTAATTGCACCTGGATGGTCTCCGATGCATCGTGCGTTGCCACCAGTCTTGAGGTGTGGGTGTCCTTGATGAATATGGATACCCCCCCTCCTTTCTTGGTATTGTCCAGATTTTGGGGCCGGAACGCATGATATGAGGTAAAACCTGATAGCGCCGGGGTGCTCTCAGGAGCCTTGAACCTGGTATCACTCCAGTGATGTTGTAAACTCCCACACAAATTGTGGGGTAGGGTCCATATATATGAGGGCTACAGCTGGACAAAACATGTGTGACCTTGTACAGTCCGGAGGTCATTGTATGGAGAACACTGTTATATTCCCTTGTAAGACATTTTATGGGGGCGGGGTATTAAATGTTTTTAACCTAGGCTGTTACAACATGTGAGGGATATCAGTAGTAAGAAACATTAAGGTATTTGGCTGTACATTTTCATATGTTTCACCATGGGAACAGTTGTGGGCTAGAGCTTACTGTCTTACTCACAGTTCTGTTTGTCAGTGTGATAGTGACGTTTTAAGTTAAGCATTGTTATATAACAGATACAGTTACATTGTGACAACTAATACTTTTCCCCCAGGGGTTGAATACAGAGTGTAATTGGAGGCTGCTGAACTACATCTGTAATTAAGTGTTGATTGA
Organism: Protopterus annectens; assembly: GCF_019279795.1. Classification (NCBI taxonomy): domain Eukaryota; kingdom Metazoa; phylum Chordata; order Ceratodontiformes; family Protopteridae; genus Protopterus; species Protopterus annectens. The sequence continues at coordinate 1,602,906,315 of NC_056725.1, read as the reverse complement.
TTCTTATCTTCAAGGCAAGTGTTTTTTTACTGTTGTACTACTTGAAGGGTTTAGCCTAGACAGCAAAGTATGTTATGTTTTGCAGATTACTGTATCATATGTTTTGTTTGAGAGTTGCATTAATCAGTTATTATGTATTTCAAACACCTAACTGCTATAAGAAATGACACAAACATCTGAAATATTACACAAATAAACATTTCTATGTATGCAAACGTGTGTGGTGTCATGCCCTTTGCATTGAGTGTGGGTACATGTTTCATGCAATAATTCTCATTTGTAGGAAAGAATCAAACACTGGCCATTTGAAAAGGTGCCAACTATAGGAATAATGGCTGTTTGATATGCTGTGTACCCTCTATATATACTCTTTTTATACATATGTATATGTGTGTGTGTGTGTGTGTGTGTGTGTGTGTGTGTGTGTGTGTGTGTGTGTGTGTGTGTGTGTGTGTGTGTGTGTGTGTGTGTGTGTGTGTGTGTGTGTGTGTGTGTCTGTGTGTGCGTGTGTACATGTATCAGTGGAATGTTTACTGCTTCCACATTGTACATTCCCTATGGTAAACTGACTGCTCTGCATGATATGTTAGAGAAATCATCCTGCCATCTTACAGTTGAGATGGCTTACTGTTAACTTGTTGTGGCTATGTTGTGCAGGGTCCTGGGTTTAAGACATGCAAGTGCTGGTTGTTGTGTTACAAGGCAGATCAGTTCAGCTGTGGAGTAAGAGATAATGGCAGTAATTAAAAGCGATCCCTGTTTTGGGCCTCCTTAACCCCATTAACGGTGCCTTTGGTCAGACGTTTAGCAGTGAGAGGCTCAGAGTGTGGATCCAATGTGTGAATGCAATCTCTCTCTCTCTATATATATATATATATACATATTTATACATATATAAATATATATATATATATATATATATATATATATATAGACATATATATATATATATATATATATATATATATATATACATACATCTGCATATATAAATACATTTTCCCTACTGTTGAATGACAGTGCTGCATGATATTTTTGAGAAAACATCACATTTATGTGCAGCTCAAATGGCTTAGTGGTAAATCACTGTAGCAATGGTGTGCAGGGTTCTGGGTTCGAGACTTGCAAGGGCTGATTATTTTGTTGCTGGGCAGAACAAGGAATGCTGGATACAGAGTGAATAAGGCTTTTTTAAGCAGTTGTAAGTGGGTTTGCACGGGTTTGCGCAATGGTAAGCAATGCTACCTTCTGGTTAAATAAGCTTACCGACAGTTAGCCTGACAGTGCTAAATCTGTGTAGCCATTGCTTGCTGCTGTGCAAACAGGCTTAAACCCACTTACTACTGCTTAAAAGTGCTTACTCCTGGTTACCTCCGCACTAATTTCTTTAAAAGAAAAGAAAAAAAGGGTGATAGGAAAGTGGTGAAAAAGGGGGCACACAGAGGGAAAAAAATAGGGAAAGTAGCTAGGGGATGTGCAGGACGGGTGTAGGGAAGGTCCATAGCTGTCCATTTCTTCTACAGCAACAGCTGTGCATATGTACTGAATTTGAAGGTAGATTTGGACACTCAAACCCCTGAGAGAGGGGTGTGGACACCAATAATGTGTTGTGAAGCCAGTTAGACCAGATTACATGTGTCCAGTGGACACGTGTGCAAAATGGACAGCTATGTATGGGGCAAAAATTTTTTTTGGGAACAGATTGCCCTTTTTTTAAGGTGAGAGTGGGATGTTGGGGAAGGATAGTAGGTATATTTGTGGAGGTAGATTGGGTAGGATGACAGACAAGACAGACAAGATAGCATACAGGGGTGGTATATGACACATGTGGGGTGTAAACACCTTGGATGGGGAGGGGTGTTTGGAAATGGGAAGCCCATGAGCCTTAAATGGAAACAGTGGGACTGAGGTCCTCACCCATGGGCAGTCACCATTGCACCTTCACGGCCCTGATATTGGCTGTGCTGGGGGCTGAGCAGGAGGGGCAGGCTGACCCTCTAAATGTGCCATGCAGCCCTCAAGCTGGCATAGCAGATCTCCAAACTCCCCGGACCTGACTTTGGGTGACAGGATCCTGTCCATGCCCGCTTCCGGGGGGGAACAAGCCCCATCCTCTGAGGTGGTTCTACTCAAAGGTAGTGCAGAACCAGTGGAAGAGGAGGTCCTGGGGTGGGTCCCAGGCATGCTGGGGCCCGGTGAAATGGCTAGATGAGATGGGAGAGTTGGGTCCACTGAGACCGGCCTTCACATACGTGCTATTATGTTGCAGTTTTAAAACATATTTGGGTTAATAATAGTCAACATAATCCAGGATTAGTTATAACAGCATGTATAGATTTTCCCATTAGCCCAAAACACCTGATTTGAAACAGTTGCATAGCAAACAGAACACATGCATATATGGAACCACAGAGGCCATTACAATGGCATGCAAGTTACATTGATAGCAACAGGCCACCAATGGTAGTATTTCAACATGGAACATTAATAGAAACACATTTCAATATTTATTGAACAATAGGACATATGTCCCAATGGTATGTTTGGTGTAAACATACCCATTGATTTGTGTATTTAGATTATTGTTGCAGATATGGTAGGGGGAGAGAGAGATGTCAGTTAACAACTTGTATCCTTGTAGTACTAACAACTTTAATGATCATTGCTCTAATCATTAAGGTACAGTGTATACTTCAACTGTCTTATAGCTACATTCTACATCTCTTACCTGGTAGACATGTGGAGGGAATGTTTGTTAACACTACCTGACTGTTTCAACACATATTCCCAGATTCAAAGTTAATATTATGCACATACCTCTCGATCTCTTAATGCACACACTCTGGACAAAACTTGACAACATGGGGGTACAAATAGGGACATGGCTTGAATATTGCTGTCATAAACTTGGAGAGTTGCTAGAGTGACATAATTTGTTTTAATATACATTTTCTGAAGGTTTTGAGGTCTGAAAATCTAATGTATGTCATTTTTTTATGACTTCAGTTCTGAGATCATCCCACTGATTTGCCAGGGGAACAGAGGAACTGGCAGAAAATATGAGCCAATTATCTGAACATTCTGAAAAATATGTACAGTTCAGAGGTATGATTATGCATACAGCTTACTACCACTCCCAGTATTCAAACCATGGCTGTGTCTGCTAAAAATACAACAATTTAAGTCACAGCAGAGTGTGCTATTTGGATATTGCTGTTTATTCCTTTTGTGTTTTTTATCTAAGTCTCTCTTGGTTGTACAATCTGCCCTTGTAATTACAACAGTCTTATACAGACATTCCTGCACATATTTTTATGTATCACAGTGTGAGAAACAGTGGTTGACACAACAGTGCTATTCTGATATCAGATGTTACTGAATTCTACATGTCAGGCCATACTATACCTAAGTAAACACTACCAGTCCAGGATTTAGATCTTTATTGGCAGGCACAGTTTTCTTATCTGACAGACCTGTGGAGGGAATGTTTGTTAACACTACCTGACTGCTTCTACACATATTCCCAGATTTCAGTTAATATTATGCACATACCTCTCAATCTCTTAATGCACACACTGTGGACAAAGCTTGACAACATGAGGGTACAAATAGAGACATGTTTTGAATATTGCTGTCATATACTTGGAGAGTTGCTAGAGTGACAGGATTTGTTTTAATATACATTTTCTGAAGGTTTTGAGGTCTGAAAATCAAATGTATGTGATTATTTCATGACTACAGTTCTGAGATCATCCCACTGATTTGCCAGAGGGAGAGAGGAACAGGCAGAAAATATGGGCCAATTATCTGGACATTCTGAAAAAGCTGTACAGTTGAGAGGTATGATTAATATAAGTTACAACAGAGTGTTCTATCTGGATATTGCTGTTTATCTTTTGAGTGTTTTCTGTCTATGTCTCTCTTGGTTGTTCATAGGTTAGTACTAAGCTAACTGCCCTTGCGAGCCATTTTAAGCATAGCCAATTATCCCTTGTGAGACTCAAACCCCATACCTTGTGTTTGTAAGGCAAATACCTTAACCATTAGGCCAACCCTTTCAATCTGATCTTGTACTTAGTCTTATACAGACATTCCTAGACATTTTGTATGTAGCACAGTGTGGGTAAAAGTTGTTAACCCACCTGTCCAAGAGCTCCTTCTTTTTCCGCTTCAAGTCAGCATAGTGGTGCCAAACCTGCTCACCAGTCCAAGGGATACCAGTAGCACTGGTGAGATCACGGACGAGATGGTCCCAGACTTCTGCCTTATATTGGGAGCCTTGGTACTGGCCCTAAAGCAGTCTCTCATCATGATTTTGTACCAGGAGTCCTACCATGGCCTTGGACTCCTGTATACCCCAGCACTGTGCACGGAAGTGCATGCCCTCACCGACTACTGCCATACTGCCTACAGTGGGAAGCTGCAACCAGTTATGACCTGTATTCCCACCTTTGGGGGTTTAAATACATCCAATTTCCCACCCTTTGCTGTGATTGGACAGTTTTGAATATGTTCAGCTAAGCTAAGCAAACTTGCTTAGCTAAGGTTGACAGTGCTTAAATGGATAGGTTCAACACTGTTTACCAATGGGCAAATCCACTTAGCTAGGCTACTCATTGCTTTGCAGTCATATTTACACAATGCTTGCACCTGGTAAACAGAGCTGTTCAATGCTTAGCATTGCTTATTTTTCATTTTATAGACTATCTGCTGTATGGCATTGATTCATCATTCATTACATATTATAAATTTGTTTACTGTCCCTGACATCCCCCAATGTGCTTTCATTACATTTATTCATGAGTGACTATACTGTATGGGGCACTTGTGTTTATATGGGGGTTTCATAACTTTATTAAACTGACACCTCACATCTGGACCTAATGCAGTACTCCGATTAACAAATATATGTTATTTAGTAGCTAATAATAATAAAAAATATCTTTATGTACTGCTTTCACATGTAAAATGGCTATAGTGGGGATCAAACTGGAAATGGCTGCTCATAAACATATGTTCTAACCACTACATTATTGCAATACTGCTTATGGTGGATGTCTCTTGCTATTTAACTTCTTGTGCTGTTTAAACTGGACTAAACATAGCAATGCAACGGGCACACCTGCACAGCTACGCTTAAACTTTATCACATTTATAAAAAAAAAAAGTTTTGTTGTGTTATTTTATCTATACCCTTCAGAATATCCCTGCTAATGTTGAACCTGTTATTTTATCAACTTTCTGCTTTGTGGAACAATTGTCCCTTTGGCTTTGTCCACATTCCTTACTCTGATGGGTTGGGAGGTGTGCGCTATGTGCTTATGCTACCTGTGTTATCCTAACAACCTCTCAACCTCTTAGAGCAAAATATCTGGATAAAGCCTAAAATGATGGGGGGACAAATAGGGACAGATTTTAAATATTGTTCTTACAAACTTAAAAAGTTGATAGAATAATAGTTTTTACATTAGCATGAATTTTCTGAAGGATGTGGAGTCTTAAACTCAAATGTTTGTCATTATTTAATGACTTTAATCCTCAGCTATGTGCTAGAAAGGTACAGATTTTAAGAGGAACACACCAAAAATATGAGGCAAAAATCTGGATATTCGCAAAACTCTGTACAGTTGAGAGTTATACTTGGTAGGGATGATTATCTGTTATGCCTTGATTACAGATTTGTTATTCTGACAGGTTGGGGGTGTTATGAGCATTCTTTCTCATTTTAATTGCCGAAAGGCAATTATGGAGTGCAGGGGGCATATGTATTGTGGGAGCTCTGCTCTCAGACACACCCCCTGCGCTCATACAAGGAACCATGTCCGTTTCAGAGCATGGCAGCGCACCTTCACAAATATGCATGGCGTGCTGCCATGTTGAACAGCCTGCATGGCTGCTTGCTGAATCCCAGGGTTTATTTTCTTTGGAAGAGCCTTTTTTGCATGTATGTACAACAAAGTGCACTACTTTTTTTGTTTTTTTAATAAAGACTGTTGGTCTCAGCTGTATTAATCTTCCGTGATGCATGCGTTTATGTAGGCTGTTAAAGGCAACAGTGGCTATCACTCGTAGAAGAAAAGTGTAGCATACTGTATGAAAAACATGAAAATGGAGTTTTTTCCCAAAATAAAAGTCATGGCTTAACAAAATTTCATAACAAGTACCTTCAGTATACTCTGTTTTGGTCTCTCTTATCCCCCCCTTCCTCTCAGTAGCACTCTCTTCAGGATCATTCTTATATCAAGAAAAATCTCTAGCTTCCTCTACTTTTTATTACTTATTTTTTTTTGTAAGATTATCTTTCTCTCTACCATCCTGTTCCAAAGTCACTGATCTGGAAATCAAATATGCTCCCAAGAAGACTTACCTCATCCCTCCTTGTATACACTAATTGCTTCATTAATCAAACCTCCTCAGACTAATACAGCAAAGTTTCAGCTCTTAAAATGACATTGCAATTTTAACAAAGTATAGCAGTACTTATCTGGCTAGTACAACAAAAGTACCTTTGTGTTTTTAAAAAAACAGGTTTGTTCACCTTACATGCTTAAAGGAAACACTTCTTATTTACAGTAGACTAACTCTCTACATGCACAAAACAGCACTGTTTACAATATTTACATACCTCTGGGCACCTCATTTAGTACTTCAGCTTGAAAACAGTAGTTTCATACCCATTATATGGCCCATATGCCATCATCAGTCCATTTGCCATGGGTGGGTCTTACATTGAACCTGAAGTTTTGAAGTGAAATGGTATGTCAGCAGAGCTCAGGTTTGCTGTCTTATTGTTTATGGAGACACAAGAGGGTGCTACAGTCAGTTATTAATATGAATTCTATGCTCAGCAGATAGTATTTCAGTGAATAGGATGACCTTTATTATCACTAAACACTCCTTATTGGTCTTGGAATATTTTGTTTCCACTTTACTTAACTTGCAGCTTAAGTAACATAAATGGTATTCATCCCCAACCCAGAGCTTTGAGAATACTAGCCCTAAGCTGATGTCTGAACTCTCACTTTACATCAAAGGTGTTTGCTAAAATCAGGGGACACTAGTACAGGATTTGAAGATAGTACATTCTTTAAAAGTATAAAAGAATTAGCTGCTTCCATTATCCATATTTATTTTAGTAATATTTTCTCTTTTGTCAGATCAGTTAAAGAGATGGCTTCTGTAGCAAAGTGGGGAATGAACTGCTAGTTATACACAGCTGACAACAAAAATGCTCTTATTTGTTTTTATGAGCCTAATGCCAGCCACTTCCTTACTCATCTAAATCCTCTTTTTGGGCCTGACTACTCCCGTGCCTATCACATATCCATCACCTCTGTTATACATAGTTTTCTTTCAGATGCATTCACAGCTAATCCGGTATGCTTTAATGCATTTAATACAGCTTTTAAATTGACCAGGTGGGAGTTAATGTCCTCAGAGTGGAAGGTAAAATAATTCAATTAGGCAGCATTATACTGTCCATGCTGCTTTAAGACTCGATCCGTAAGTCCTTGAAAGGATGCAGGAGACCATACTATCCAAAAGGGAGGACAATATAGTGGTATAATGTCTAAGATGTTGAAAAAATGTTTTTCTTTAGCTTCTCCTGTTAGAAGAATTTGCCTATGCTCCTTGATGAGGTCCACTGTAGTCAAGAACCTTACCTCTCTAACTTTCTGTAAGTTAATCTGCTGTAGGCATTGGAATGCTGTTCAGCTTCCTAAAGTCATTATAGTATCTGGTGGTTCATCCGGTTTAGTGAGTAATACCACTGAAATTCTCCTGTCATCATCTGACTTTTCTGTTACTCCTATCTTAAGAATCTTGTACATTTCCTCTTGTACTGTCTTCCTTTGTGACTCTGGTAATCTGTAAGGTTTTAAGATACACCTTTGTCCAGAAATCTTCTAAATACAGTGTTAAATGAGGTTTGCTCTGCCAGGCAGCTTTGAAAACAATTCCTTGTTCCTTGGGAGAAGCTCTTTTATTTCTTGTTTCTGTGACTTACCTAGTGTATCATCTACCTGAACTACAGGCATAAAAATCAGTCTTCTTTCTTCACTAGACTTACTAGTCTCTGCTGCTAAACTAACTACAGAGGTCTGTACTTCTTCCATGGTTTCAGAACACTGACATGATGTATCTGGTATGGTCATCTCTTACTGAGCTATATAATGTAGTAGTTTAGTTAATTTAATTTTTCTTTTATTTCAAATGGAATCTGCCATTTAGACAAATGTGTTTTCTGTCAAGGGGATGAAAACTAACACCTGATCGCCAGCTTTATATTTCCTGGTCTTTGTATTTCTGTTATACCTCCCTTATTGAGTAGCATTGTCTCATAGGTTCATAGGTAGGTACTAGGCTATTGGCCCTGGGGCCTATATAAGCCTAGCCAAAAGGTACCCTGGCTTTCGCCACCCAAGAAAATTATTTTCCTGTGCCCCTGTCGAGCAGAGCCACAGAAGTGATCCCCGGGATGAATTTCCTATCTCCCATCCAATCATCAAGATTTTTCTTGAAGAGTACTAATAAGGAGCTTTGTTTGATATAGATAGGTAGTTCGTTCCAGAGTATGGGAAGTCTCTGGGACATGAATCTATCCCTCCAGCATGTTCTGTTTATTGTGGTGACAAGGTTTAGTTCCCTAGAGCATGTAGCTCTGAGGGATTGGTATTTCTTTAAGTGGAGCATGTCCAACAGCATGTCTGAGTAGGCAATATGTGATGGAGTAAAGCTGGAGTTTTTTGAGATTGTCTGCATAGGGCATCTGTTTGAGGCTGGTAATCCTCTTTGTGAGGTATTTCTGTGGCCTTTCCAGTTGTTGTAGATGTCTTGTGAGGTACATGCCAAAAGGGACATTATACTCTATAATGGGTCTAATGAGTGATGAGTAGAGGGGAACAATGATGTCTTTTTCCTGGATGAGAAACCTTTTGTGATGTGGTGCACCACATAGAAGGATTTCCTGACTACTGTGGCAATGTGATTATCAAAGGAGAGACTACTGTCCACCTGTGTCCCAAAGTCTCTTATCACACTTTTGGTTTTAAGTAGACTACTACCTATGTGGTAGTTCATGGGTACAGAGTTTTTACCAAAAGGGATGACAAATACGTTTTTGGCATTGAGCTTGAGGCCATGGCTTTGACACCAGGCATCTGTCTCAGTGAGGCCCTTTTGCAGGATGTCCACATCAATAGCAGCTTTGATTATGGCTCCTAGTTTGCAGTCATCTGTGAACGTCATTAGCCAAAGACCTTCTGTGTTAGCCTGCACTTCAGAGAAGTAGATACCAAACAGGAGAGGACCCAGGACTCAACCCTGTGGTACTCCACTTGTCACTGGTTTGAAGTTGGATTTGGAGTCTGCTACTTTCACATTGTGGGTTCTGTCAGTGAGCCAGTTGGCAACCCATCTTGTGACATAGGGATTTATGACTGTAAAGAACAAAAAGGTCCAGCACAAAAATGGTGAAAAATTATAACTCCTTTAATGGAGTTGCTCCACAAACACACAACATACCGGTTTCGGCAACAGCCTTCCTCAGTGCTTAATGACAACATAATATTAACAATTCCTTAAATAGAAAGCATCATTAGCATACAAAAATACCATTGGTCGGTTAGGCTATCTAAGACTACTCATTAAGGCCAGGTTTAAACAAACCCTCCCAGCTGAATAATCCAACCTGATTCTTTATTATTTAATAACGTATGTCAGCCAACTTTAGAAATGCATTGGCCCTGCACCCTGTCAATAATAGTGAATATAATCCTAGCCATTTTGTGAGTTAAAGTGTGCTTATATAAAGCATTTGTAGGTCTCCTATTCCTGATCTTACTGAGGTGTTCAGAAATTCGAACCCTCAATTTTCTAGAAGTCTGTCCTACATAGAATGCTAAGCAGGAACAAGTAGCCAAATATACAATCCACTTAGTACTGCAATTACCATAGCATAAAATGTCATAAACCTTAGGGGTGTTGGAACTAGTAAAGATCTTAGTTTTAAATACATGGAGGCATGCAGAACAATGTCCACAAGGTACATAACCCCTAACCTTGTTACCATACAATGTAGATTGTTGTAATGAGGATGGCAGCTTACATTTATAATGACTGAAATGAGACCCCAAAGTGGGTCCCCTGTGAAAGGAAAATGAGCATTTAGAAGGAAGAATTTCATTAAGTTTGGCATTGGCTTTTAAAATGTCCCAATGATGGTTAATGATGTGTTTAAACATTTGATTATTCCATCCAAACATCATAACCAATCGAATAAGTTGCTGTAAGTCTTTGTCTAGACAAGACTGTTTATATTGCAACAGATCAGATCTGGATTGTTGCCTGGCAAAGTCCCTGGCCAGATGAATATTATTATTACTGTATTATTTATCACTGGATAAATCTGTTTGTAAATCCTGTTCATAATGGGCATAGGAGTCATGTAAGGTGCCGCCCTCATTACAACAATCTACATTGTTTGGTAGCAAGATTAGGGGTTGTGTACCTTGTGGACAGTGTTCTGCATGCCCCCATGTATTTAAAACTAAGTCCTTTACTAGTTCCAAAACCCCTAAGGTTTATGACATTTTTTGCTATTGTAATTGCAGTACTGAGTGAATTGTGTATTTGGCTACCTGTTCCTGCTCAGCGTTCTGTGTAGGACAGACATCTAGATCACTGAGGGTTCAAATTTCCGAATGCCTCGGTGAGATCAAGAATAGGAGACCTACAAATGCTTTATATAAGCACACTTTAACTCACAAAATGGCTAGGTTTATATTCACTATTATTGATAGGGTCCAGGGCCAATGTATTTCTAAAGTTGGTTGACACACGTTATTAAATAATAAAGAATCAGGTTGGATTATTCGGCTGAGGGGGGGTTTGTTTAAACCTGGCCTTAATGAGTTGTCTTAGTCTAACCAACCAATGGTATTTTTGTATGCTAATCATGCTTTCTATTTAAGGGATTGTTAATATTATGCAGTCATTAAACACTGAGGAAGGCTGTTGCTGAAACCGGTATGCTGTGTGTTTTTGAAGCAACCACATAAAAGGAGTTATAATTTTTCACCCTTTTTGTGCTGGAACTTTTTGTTCTTTACATTGTTTGTTGGTTTGGTCCATGCACATCCATATGTTTGGGTGTTTGTTTATGGACATAGGGATTTATACCTATTTTAGTGAGTTTATCTATAATTCCAGAGAGGGGAATGGTGTCAAAAGCCTTGGCAAGATCTAGATAGGCTGTGTGAACCACCTTACCCTCATCTATGGTTTTGGTGACCGCTTCACAGAAGTCCATCAGGTTTTGGAGACATGATCTGCCTTTTACAAAACCGAACTGGGTGGGGACCACAGTTTGGAGATTGCCAATGTCATTGTTTATAAGTTCCATGATGATACATTCCATAGCCTTGCAGACCAGGCTCATCAGGCTAATGAAGCAGTAGTTCCTGGGGTCCATGGTGGCTCCCCCTTTGTGGAGTTGGATAACCATAGCTGTGCGCCATTCAGTGGGTACAAAGCCTGAGGTGAGGCTATGATTGAACATGGTACTTAGGAGGGGTGCCAGTTCATTCTGTAGTTCATGTAGAACACAGCCTGAGATGTTGTCAGGTCCTATGGATGCTGTGTTCTTGGCTTTGGAGAGTGTGTCTTTTACCTGTGCAGCTGTGATTACAGGAACTTTGCATTCTTCCGGTAGGCAGATGGGCCCTTTAGGGGATGAGAGGGGGGCAAAGTTAGCACTGAACCTATCTGCCAGGATGCTGGAAATATCAGTTGGGTCTGTATATTTAGTGCCATTGTGCTGTAACTCAGAGCAGATCTGAGTGCTGCCATTGAGATTCTTGACATAGCTATAGAATGCTTTGTGGTTGTCTTTAGAATCAGTGGCGATTTTGTTTTTGTAACTACCTTTGGAGGATTTTATGAGGGATCTCAGCTTCTTACTGAGGCTGACCAGGGAGCTCCTCCAATCATGGGATTTTACTCTTTTTTTGCAACAATTTCTTTCTTCTGTTGTAGAGTTTGTTTATGGCAGGGGACCACCAGATTGGCTTCCTTTTTTTGGAGGATAGCATCTTGGTTCTGTTAGGGATTGCATGATCCATGCACTTGTGTAAGTGCTTATAAAGTGCATTTGTGTAGGATTCACCAGTCATACCTCTATTGTCCGTCAGCTCGGGTGTCGTGAAGTTTGCCACTTCTGTCTTAAGAAGTGTGAAGTTGGCTTTGGAGAATTTTTTTATGGTGGTTTCCCTAAGGGGGGGTGGGGGATGTGGATGTCTAGGGTGATTAACTTCTGGTCAGATTTGACCAACGAGGAATTGACCTCTGGTGTGGAACACTGGTTGCCCATGTTGGTAATGACCAGGTCTAGGATATTACTGTCCCTGGTGGGGGTGTGGATAAGTTGATACAAGGCGTTGGAATTTATGCATTCCTGAAAACGTTGATCACAAGAGTTGGTACATGAGTAGTTTTCCCAGTTAATGGTGGGGTAGTTGAAATTGGCCATTATTAGGGTGTTTGCTTGTACCCTAATATTTTCCAATGTATCAAGAAATGAGGAGTGGTAATCCTGGGGCATGGTGGGGGATCTGTAGCAAGCTACAATTTGGATTGCGGACTTGCCCATACTTAGTTGCACTTGAATAATCTCAGATGCATTATGCTGAGCAACTAGCCTGGAGGTGTGGATATCCTTAATGAATATGGACATGCCTCTGCCTTTATTGTTTTGATCCGGGTTAGTTGGCCGAAAGGTGTGGTATGAATTATTGCCTGGTAATGCAGGGGTGCTCTCTGGAGCCTTGGACCAGGTCTCTGTCACTGCACAGATTTCGATGTTCTCTATTTTAAGGAGTGCCTCAAGTGAGTGCATTTTGAGGTTTAGACGTCTAGCATTGAGTAGCATTACCCTCAGATTTTGCTTGCTTGTACCTGTTACAGGGGTGAATTTGTCATTTGAACCTTGTCTAAAAAAGGCACTATAGGGGTGGCAAGAGCCTTAGTCAGTATCTGGAATCCCAAGGGCAACAGGTGCAGGCCATCTCTGGCAAAGCATCATGGTTTGTTGATCATGTCATCCCAGGCAGACAGATACTGGTTCCCCTTAGAATGACACCAGAAGTTTAGCCAATTGTTGAAGTCAATAATTTTGTCCTTGTACTGTGGTATCATTCTGGGTGATGGAACAATGCTACTCAGGGCTAGGGTCATACCTGCCCGGGCTACAAGATCGGATAGCTCCTCCATGTCTCCTTTCATGTAGTCCAGGGAGGTACATCTCAGGCCATTCACACCAACATGAACAATGACAGAGTCATATTTGTACTTGTTGTAGAGTGACCTGAGTGTGTGCATTATGTGGCGGATCCTGGCATCTGACAGGCAGCTGACAGTAACTTTCTCCTTGTTTAGCCTGGTGAGTGGAACATCAGTGTGCCTGACTATAGAGTCACCTATGACTAGAGTGTTGGGTATGTTGATATGCCTTATGGGCTATGGTTGAGTGGCACACTGAGTTTGTGGGCTATGTGTCATTTTAGTTGTGATGGGGAGTGGAGGTTGCTTGTGTTTCTACTTTGGAGGTACCTGTTGCTTTGGCAGATTTTATTGAGAGTCTCCATGAATGTAGGTGTGTGTTTTGTGTTTCTATGTGTTTGTTTTGGTGGTGTAGGTTTTGAGGGACTATGTGATGAGTGTGGTCTGGTGCAAGTGTTTACCTTCTCCTCTTGACTGTCTAGTCCAGTCTTGGGTGAAGAGAGCTTTGCTTCCAGTTTGGCTATATAAGTGCATCTCTCACAGGTTGTAGTGTTGGGTGGTAGGAGGAGAGGATTGTCTTTGTATATGAGGCAATTGCAGCATTGCCCCAAGATGCCCAGATACATCAGGTAGACAGGAGAAAACACCGGGAGCTGATTCTTAGACATGCCTGCACATATTTATTAAATACTAAAAACTGTTTTCCTCTAGACAAGGCAGGAAAGTTGAGTGCTGTAGTAATTTGTAGCTTATTTAGTGCTTACAATGAGTTCTGAACAAGTGTTGAGCTCAAAGAAACAGATTTGAGTGCTGAAATTAAAAAAAAACTGGCTAGTTCTAAGAAACAAAATTAAGCTAGAAGGCTTCCCTCCAATGCATAAAGGCTTGGGGGTTCAGAAGCTTACAAACAGTCCTGGATACAGCAAATCTATATCTGGACTAGACTACTTACAGGAAAGGCAGGAAACAAGCTTAGAATTTTTTTTTTTTTGTAAAATGGAAAGGGGAAAAGAGGAGCAGAAACTAAGTGGGCTGGCATTCTCAAATGTTTTCCCTGGATTAGGTAGAATGAAGTAATGACACTGGACTGGGAGGAGTGCCCCAGATCAAATTTACAGTAAGGGCAGGCAACTGCAAAGCCACCAAGTATAACAATACGATACTGAGGGAGGGTGGGAACAATATGATACATTCCTTGGCAGGAAATCAGAACAAAAACCCAAAAAGATGCTTAATAAATGTAGACAATTTCCAGTTAATACCTCACACACAGTGAAACTAGCTAGAAAAATATGCAGCAGACAATAAAATTGCTATAAATAACTTGTAAAAATAAGCAAAAAACAGGATACTTAATGTTATATATTACAGATCCGAGTTTGCTTAGTGCCCTTCCTCCAATTAGCTTAGTGTGAAATGGCAGAAACACTCACAAGTTAACTTCTTAGGTAACAGAAAGTTGAAACCTGAAACAACTTTAAAATAAACTCGAAAGAACCAAAGAGGTGCTTACTCCAAGCCGTAGTCCAGGTAACCCCAATCAGCCAATGACCATAAACAATCCCCTCTCACTGAAATGCAGAATGGCTTTGGCTAAACTAAGATGGCCTTCAACATGTGCTCAGACACACAGCCTCCACAAACAACTAGGCATGAACAGAAGCCTGAATATGGACAATGCTACAAATACCCATACTACTTAGGTAGAAAATTAAACCTGCAGAAATGTTTATCACAGCAGAAAAGCAGCAGTGAGCCTTTAAGTGAAAGTTTTAAACAGATAAAAAAGCAAGGAGACTCTAGAAAAAGATGTTAACTGTGTTCTCTTTCCATTTGTTTCTGGACAATGGCCATCACTGCTTTTTACCTATATTGTTTGTTGCTCTATGACATTTTAAATGGATTTTTCTCTTCTTTCCAAGTTTCTCAGGCAATATCTAACAGTCCACAAGAATGTCTGTCATATAATAGCTCAGAAGGACTGAACCCTCTCAAGATTTCTGGTACTCCTCTAATAGCAAACAAAAGGTATGATATTAACTTGTCAATTTTTTTGCCAACTTCATCGATAACTTTTTTTTTTAAAGAATGGACTTTAAAATTTGTTTAAAGCACTCCTCTGATCAATATATCTGGAAATGGTGCACTGAGCTTTTTATTTATTGGACCTTAAATCATTGGCAGAGTAGTTGCATTATTCTAATCTACACATAAGCAGGGTCCCTTAGTCAACGAGTATTTCCTTAAGGATCCCTAGTCTGAAAATAACAAGACAGGTTCTTCATTTATGGATTTAGATTTAGCCTTACATAATGTAAAAGCTTCAAGGTAATTAGCTGCATAATCCAAAATAACTAAAATATTTCACCAGTGACCCAACAATCCCCATTTCAAATGGCACCTCTGTGATTGCTGTTGGAATCAAAGGATTTTAAAACCTTGGTAGGGGGTCTTCTTCTGACACTCATTACAGAAGTTCTCAACTTGTTTCATTAATCCTAGCCAGTTAAAATATTGCTAAGATCATTGCTTTACTCTTATGCATTCCTTGGTATTCCCTAGTACATGGCTATATGATAATTTCATCACTGGATTTCTGAAAGTCTCGAGCAACAAGAGTTTTCATTTGACTTCCTTTCTATCCTTATTTACTATATACAACAAGTGATTTTGTCATTTATTTTATGGATAAGAAGTAGGAACATTATGCTCAGCTTCTTCCTCTACAACTCTAGCTGTAGTTTCCCCTGCTCTGCTCAGTGTCATCTTCCCACTAGAACTTTTTAAAATGTTTGCTTTCCTAGGGTCAACCAGCTGAGAAGTTTTTTTAAGGTCAATCTGTTGTGAGGTGGAAGGTAATGCCTCCTTTCCTATGAACAAAGGCATTGAGGGGTCAGGGTCTAACCATTCTGCTATAAAAAGCAACTCATATCAATATGCTTTAGTGTTAGTTGCTGTATCTTCTTTTATGTATGTATGTATGTATGTATTTATTTATTTTATGTTTCCTTGCTTTATGAACCCACCACATATAACCTCTTATTTATTCTTACAGCTCCTGTATTTTGTCTCAACAGAATATCATTAGATCTCAGTTCAAGGCCATCTCTTCTGTCAGTGTACACTAATATAGCAATAACCCATGCCTGGGTGTGGGTAATGCTGGATTTACCCATGGTTGGTGTGGTTTGGTCACGAGGGCGAAGCCCAAGTGTCCAAAAAAGACAACCGTGGGTAAATCCAGCATTAACCACACCCAGACGTGGGTTATTGCTATTATACAATGACATTATTTAAGAAAAAATGCTTACATTTCTTAAATAATGGCATTGTATAATGCCTCCTTGTTTCCCTTCCGCAGCTGTCTGGTATTCTGCGGCAGATCTGATGTACTGCGCATACGTATGCTTATGCAGTACATCAAGCAACGGAGAAAGCAAGATCTCTGTTGCTTTTTACAAAGTGTCTCAGTATGTTAAAGGAGTTTAACATAGCGAGACATCTTTTAAAAAGCAACAGAGAATCTCCGTTGCTTTTTTTAAAGCTGTCTCGCAATGTTAAACCCATGCTAAATGATAATATAATAAAACTCAACATACATAACTGACAAATGACAAGACAGATCTGAGGGCGTTTCACGATTTCATGTTTTCCACTGGAACATGGCACACATCTCAGACATCATTATACTGGGCACACTCACAAAGATTTGCACAGAACATAACATAACAGGAATTCAACACACAAGAAAGTGCCATAACAGAGGCCCAACAACACTTTCTGATGATCTGGCAGCATGCCATAGCTTAAGAAATGTTTTATGGAAACCCTCATCTGCCATTAAGCAGTAAAGTATGAAGAAAAGAATTGCAGCAATAAAGAAATGTTTGGATGAAGACATGGAATACAAAGCATAATGATTTCAAAAATAAGTAATGCCTGTGAACAATGAATGACCTGATAAACATCTGCATCTTGTTATTTCTGAACACATACCTGGACAGATATCAGAGAGATACATATCAATCACAGATGCCACAAAAATTCATATATCTGCAGTATCATAAAGAACACCCTTAAAGGGCTTACAGTGCTTTCATATCATAAGGGGTATGGATGCCCTACCTTGTAGGACAAGTCTTGAAAAGGGTAGCCATCAGACTGTGCCATAACTATTTTCTGTATGTAAGTCACTGTTGTCTAATAGACAGATGTTACAAGATTCAAACCCCTGCTTATGACACTAGGATCTCTACAGACCTCTGTGTTGACTGCATGTGCCACAGGATATAGCAATGGACATTATCACAAATGACTGAAATCAATGTGTGAAGTAAGAAAAGAGTTACAACTATAATTTCAACAATCTGATTTAGTCAGAATGTTGAAAAGAAGCTATGCATATTACTGTTCACCCAACAGTGAGCAGTACAATATTAATGCTTCTTTGCCAAGGAAGCTGTTTCCATCATGTAATACACACACACTGTCCCAGAACTGAACCACATTCTATCTGTGTGCTATAAAAGACAGTCCTTAATGCACACACCACAGGAATACTCACAACATGACATAGCCCAAATAACCATTTCATTGCCATGCAATCACAACCTGTGACTATATATAATATCAGTACATTCATATAATATTGCTCATTTCAGGAATTGAACAGCAAGTTACTTAAGTCTATTGACTAATGACATGAGGATGAAACACAAGCACCACATTGGAAGCCTTAACACAAATATAACACTCAACCTATGCTAAGTCATTGTATCTTATAATTGTGTCACAGTCTGTTTGAGATAAAAGAGATGGTGGAGGTCTCTCACAGTGTATGACATTCATGCATTACAGTATAAAGCTACACAATACTAACGGTCACTGAATGTAGATTTTGAACACCTGAACATCTTCCTACAGAAAATACATGATACTGTACAGAATGAATGCAACTGAGAGATCTGTCAGTATATCAAGACATTACATCATATTCCTCCTGTAAGAGATACATTTGCCTGTAACTGCTGTAGTAAGGCAGCAACATACAGAGTATTGTCTCATTTCTTTGTGAAAGACAAGAATACTTACTACAGATGTCATGTAAGGAAAATGTAATCACATGTCATCATTACTCTGAATAAAATCATTACTATGTGAAAAATGATCATATCTTGTTGTAAGAAGACTCAACATCTATACGTGTGCACAGCAGATGTGTTTCACAACAGTATTAGTGACATATAAAGTCACAAGAGGACCGACACAATGTATTCTGAGCGGCAATAGTTGAATTTGAACTAATGGGTTAAATTCACAAGCTAGAGATTAGTGCCTGAATTGCAAGGACCACATGAAATGTTGCTGTACAACTGTGACAGTGCACAGTTGAATGGGTGACATTGCTATTGCTTATTAGCTGGATGCATATGCTAAAAAATAGTTGAAGGGTACAATAACACTGCATGGCTACACATCATATATGTATTTGAAGAGTATTCTACACAGTATGAAGGGGGGAAAGCACACTCACAGCTAGACCCAAACCTCCTAGCAATGTAGGTAGACAATCTGCAAACAGAGTATCAAAGTCATGCACCACATGAGAAGTCATGCTACAGCTGTGAGATACAGCAGTTATTTAAGCATTATGTAATTGTTTTATTCCCAAAATGTATTTCCCATGGGAACGCTATAATTTGCTAATTTAACACTGTGCCACTGAAAATAACTCTCATAAGTGGAAGTATACATAACAGAGGTAGCATCACAGTCACACTGTTTAAGCTAAGATTAACTCAAACCACCTGCCTATCTAGTTACACAGTCTACAGAGCACAGTATCAGCAGTCAGTGCCACAGCATAACTCTGAGTACCCGTGAGGCATACAGCATCTATGAAATGATGACATCAGCATTGTATTTTCAAGGTGATGTGTGTGTTGAAATGACTTTTGCAGCCCTCAGGGTTGTAAATGTTGCCACTACAAATGTGTGTAAAACAATCCGGAATTCATTTATAGTCACACACATACTCTTAGAAGGTAACAACTGCTGTATTTGATCCTCTTACCTATCTAGTTACAAATTCTAGAGAACAGTGCAAGAAAAGTGAGTGCCACAGGAGATGTCTGACTTTTAAAGTGTGATAGTGGACTTTTGAAACAATGATCTCATCAATATGTTGAACAGAAGATGTTTTATGAAAAGTGGGATAAGAGGACGGGGGACTCATCTACCTGTCTAAAGGTGTCTCCATGTGGAAGTGGATTGATTTCAGCTGTTGTGGAAATTATACCTACCTGACTGTATAGCCCCACACAGACAATGTCACCACTGTGAGATTTGAACATCCTACCCATCTAGTTGCATATTCTACAGGTCATTGCATTAAATGAATGCACTGTAATAGACATGCAGCACCACTGAGGAGATGACATCACCACTTCATTGTAGAAACACTGCTATACTTAGCACTCAACACACTGATGTTGGATTACAATTCTAGGAAAAACATGTAATTTGAGTGAAATGTTACACACTGCATGTGTGAGTGAAAGCATTCCAATGTATTAATAACTATACATAGGCATGTGCATCATTGCTGTATTTGAATCGCCTACCTAACTAGTTACACATTCTAGAGATCATTGCATGAACCACAAGTACCACATAAGAAGTCTGAGTTCTATAGTGTGATAGCGCAGTTTAAAAAGAATGACCTCATCAGTGTGATACAGAAAGAATGTTGTGAACCATGGGATAAGGGGATAGTGGAATTATCTAGCAGTTTAAAATGTTTCTTCAGAGAGGAAGTTGATCGAACACAATTTAAAATGTTTCTTCAGAGGGGAAGTTGATTGAACACAACTCTGTTTGCAGGACTTAGTCACTTGACTCTGTTACACCCCATCACACACACACACACACACACACACACACACACACACACACACACACACACACACACACACACACACACAAGATTCCCACATTGAGCATTGAACTTCCTAACTATCTACTTATACAGTCTAGAGAGCATAGTGTTCTTTGTAAGCACCACTGGAGAAGTCAGAAACTTAAGGGAAGAGAGTGCTCTTTTGACTGGATGACCTCATCATTGTGTTGCAGAGAGGACGTTTCTGTTAAAAGCAAAATAAACTTCAGTGGGCAATCACTGCAGAGTTAAATGTATTCTCCTCAGGCAAAGTAGACAAAATACTTTTAACACTGAAGTTTTACTTACCTGTCACTATACCCCCCCAAAGACACACACACACACACACACACACACACACACACACACACACACACACACACACACACACACACACACACACACACACACACACACATTTCTCATGCTGATAATCAATCTTTCTACCTATCTACTTACATAATCTAGAGAACATAGTAATATTTGCAACTGTGAAAAATTACAGTTATAATTGTAATTGGTAACAATCCACAGTTTGGTACAGATGGTACTGTGCATCACTGGTTTTGGGATAAATGCATATATGTGCACAGGGCAATGTAACAGCACTGTGATTGTCTCATTTAATGACATATCTCTCTACTAAGATTTATATACTATCCTTCATGTACATTGTGCTGTTGTGAGGGACATGTACCTGTATCTCAGTCTGGGAAGTCAAAGAAAATCATAGCTGTAAACCAGTGGATTATCAACCAAACTTTCCTGTCACTTCACTCCAGGATGATTTCAAATTTGTCTTTTCTCATGCTTGCACAATAGTCGTTGAAAGGACAAGCAGACAGTTCCTACATGGGACAGTACACTGCAGAATAACAGTGATGGATTATGTTTGAATGGGTTAACCAGCATTGTAACTGTTACAAATGTGACCATTGCAGAGCAAACATATATTAACAGAATTAATAGAATCATCATCATCACTCTGTAATCAAGAAAACTTGTCAAAATTCAATACAGACAAATGTTGTACAACTCAAATAAAGAATTATTTGCTTTACATTTTTTGTACTCTCTGCCTGAAGAGAAGCAATGCCAAGCTCAATTGCACAGCTGATGGCAAAGTATTAGCACACAGGTAATCATATCTTGAGCTGTTGAACTTACAATGGGAATTCACATTACTCTGTGGTGCTCTTTGCTGACTTTCATGCAAAGAAGCATTATACACATGCAACCATATGTGAACCCGCTGGAATACAGAACAGATATGTGTTGTGGTCAAGTTTCATGGGTAATGATTTATACATTTGTCGTGACAGTTGCTTTAAGTCAATCTTTATATGAATGCTACAGGTGTATTATGATACAAATGAGGGACAAAATATGTTATTGCTGGTGGAAGCATGGCTTCTGGAAACATTTTGGAATCAAAGAGGCTTACTGGATGGCAGAAGTGGTGGGAAGGAGTGGACAGATGGCAACAAGAATACACAACACAGATGTAATAACACATTAATGCATATTTCATTTCTGCATGTTTCTGTTGTGTTACTGTTTGCTTTATCAACATAATTATTCAGACAAAGTCTGTGCAAGAGAGGTGTCACAACAGGGAGCAGGCATATTAGTATAGTAGCAAGATAATTGTTTATTAAGGAAAGGTGCAGCTAACATTTACATCCACAAAAGTCATACAAAACATTAGAAAAAATTTGCATACATCTGAATTTGAACCTTGAGAGCATTCTAAGAAAAAAATAATATCCAATTATTATCTAAACACACCTCATAGGAAGTCATACTTCACAAAGTTCCCATGTGACAGTAGAAAACAAGAATTTATGTATTACGTTTCATTACACTCTTGAGAACCATAAGTTGTACATTCAACTCTTCAACTTGTTGAAAAGTAGATTAACCCAACTCTACATGGCTAAGCACAGCAGCTCAAGGGGCACTACAGTAATGCGGCTGAAGGCAAACACTGATAAGGTTTTGCCAGAAGCTGTGTGTTTCCATTTATCCCCAAGTTAACAGCTGTTGTGTAGCACTAGACATTGTGCAAATGCAGAGGAGGAAGACTAATGACACATAAGGATGAAGATACATAGACAGGGGGATAGGGAGGCAGGGACCAAGTAGCTTATGACAGAAGTAGGATAATGCCACCTCATAATATTTAGGTAACAGCTACACGTAAAACAGTGTACCAAAAACAGTCAGTGACACTTTAGGTAATGTCTGGATTAGAACCATTGAAACTAGTCAGAAATCTCTCTATACATGTGAGCATTATCTCATTACACCACAAATGATGTCTTGCTGCACTGCTCAAATGGTATGTTATTATGTAAATGAAATGTTATAAGAGGAGAAAAATACAGACAATCCATGATGGAAGGAATCATCATTGACCTTATCAACAAGGACATTGACAACCTCCAAACTCTTGACCTGACTCAATTTGACTTCATTAAGGGTAGATCTTGCTTATTAAACTTGATGGATTTCTTTAAGTATGTCACCAAAGCCCTGGATGAAGATAAAGCAGTACATACCACCTATCTTGACTTATCCAAGGCCTTCAACACAATCTTCTACTCAGGTATCATTGAAAACTCTCCTAGCTGGGGATTAACCCATACATCCCTAGATGGGTAGTAAACTGGTTCACTGTCAAAGTTGGGGATTCCATCTCCAACTGTAGACCAGTTACCAGTCCTGTACCACAAGGATCTGTGCTGAGCCTTCTACTATTTGGAATCCACTTCTCAGATATCCAAGAAAAAGTGGATGGCCTCTGGCTTACCAAGTTCGCAGATGTCTGCAAACTAGGTGCAATCATTGAGTCCTCCAACAATGTTAAAATATTACAAAAGTGACTAACACAGACTAATGAGAGGTGCCAGAGTCACGGTCTAAAAACTAAATGCAAAAAAGTGCATCATTATTCCCTTCGGAAAAGTAGTGGCCCCTGCAAATTACTTTATATAGCTAGATAGCAACCCCCTAAAGTCAAACACAGTGGTGAGAGACTTGGGAACACAGGTTGACAGCAATTTAAACTTCACTCACCATGTCTCCACAGTGGTAAAGAAAGCCTTATACATTGCGCATCTCATAAATAAGGCCATTGCATCTAAGACTAAGGATGTTATAACTCCCCTATACTTGACTCTCATCAGACCACTAATTGAGTACAGTGCTCCCTTTTGCATGTACCTCACCATAGACCAGCAATAACCAGACAAACCACAGAGGTTTCTAACCATGAAAATTGAGGGCCTCCAAAACATGGCCTACACAGAAAACTGAAGGCCCTGTCTCTGTACTCTGTATACTACGGGCTGCTGAGAGGCAATCTGTCCCAGTCTACACAGTGATCTCTGACCCTTCTGTAATAGAAATGCTGCATGTCTGAAAATCAAATAGGACAAGAGTCACTCACTCTAGGGATCTCAACCTAGCCTGTGACATAAACAGAACATGTTGGAGAGACGGATATGTCTATCAGAGATTGCTGCTCCTCTGAAAGCAACTCCCACTTCACATGAAGCAGAGCTTTTTAATGACCCAATGTAAGTAAAACCTTGAGAATTGGATAGGAGACCAGAAATTCACCCTGGGGGTGGCATCTATGTCCCTCATGGACAGGGGCAGTCAGTGTTAATCACTGATTCGCTCTGCTAATAATGACCATCTAACCATGGTCAAATAGGGAGCAAGGTATTACATGGCTAAACTTGTTAAGGGCCTAGGGCCATTAGCCTTATAACAACCTATGAACCTATGAGCCTATGAACTAATTTGTACCATTTAAATAACACAGTTGAAGTACAATGACAACTTACTGAAGCAGAAGGGGTGAACAAAGGGAGACAGAGACAGATGCGGACAGGAACAGCTACAATAATTTTTGCGGGACATGTAGGACCATCTGTATGGTGTGATATTTCTACTTATTACCAAATTATTAAGCCATCATGTGCTATACAATAAAGTGCTTACTAAAGGCAGATAGAAGAGATACAAGAGTTCAGCCAACATGAACACACAAGCAGGATGAGGTTGGATTACGAAGTCTTCCTGTTGGGGGTGAAATGTTTTTGCAAATGATGTCTTGCTGCACTGTTCAGATTGTGTTATTATGTTAATGAAATGCTGCATTAACAGAGAAATACAAACATTTGCAGTTAACCATATGATATAAATATGAAATGTCATAAAATAATAATTGACCTACATAGCTCATAACACTATGCAAAAAACATCAGTCTGTAAACAGGGGAATTATTTCAATATACCACATAGGAATTTGTAGCTCATTACATCCACAAGACTAAGAACTGTTACAGTAACTGTTTCATAGTACTGTCTTTAGCCTGCCTTTACTCTGTATTCTCATAGTGCAGCAGATTTAAGCACATTTGCCTGAAAGTAAATGGAGTATTGTGGCTGAAATAAAAATCTTCATCTCACCATACCCTCCTACACACACAACCAATCAGATGGTACCACCATCCTAGATAATTGAGCCACACCTACTCTTTACTTAACCAATCCCTAACCCAAATTAATTATAATCTTAACTCAAACTTTACCTCTCCTCCTAGCCTACACCTTTGCTAACTACCTAATATCTCCTTACCAATTCTACCATCATGTTTACCAAAACCACCTCAACCCTAACTAAACTACTACTCTGTGCCACACTCATATCTGTACTAACCTCAGCATATCTGATAACCTCCTATGAACACCCAAATATTTCTCAATCTAACCATCCAAGAAAACAAACAGTCCTACATACTTTCACATTCACCCATAATAATATCACTATTACACCCACACCTAGATACATACTAGCTAAATACCACAGACTTGCCCACATTAAATACAATAAAATAACAACAAAGAAATTCCGATACCAAATTAGTAACATACATTATCTTTTGCTTTCACTAAAAAAACATTCCTTACAGGATGGAGACATACATCCTAATCCTGGCCCACATAATGTCCTATCCATTGGACATCTCACCAACAATCCCTCTATTCCCCTCATCCCCAACAAACACCCCAACTCCCTCCTCATTGCACATCTCAATATCCAAAGTGTGAATAACAAAGTTCCCCATCTTCATGCTCTCCTTGATGTACACTCTTTTGATATTTTATGTTTGACAGAGACTTGGCTAAAACCTAAAACACATGATAATGAAATTGTCCCACCAGGTTATGACATATTTAGACTTGACTGTATAAAAAGAAAGGGAGGGGGAGTAGCACTTCTTTTTAAAGATGGCCTACAAGTCACCTCTATACCCTATAACCCACCAAAAGACAACCATGCTGAAGTCCTTATTTCCAAATTACAGCTCAACTCTAGTAAATCCTTATATATCTTCTGTATCTATCTACCTCCTGGAAACAATAACAGTATACTAGAGGATATTCTAAGCTGGATCTCAACATCCTTCCCACAAGAAACTATAATCCTAGGAGACTTTAATATAGATTGGAAGAACATCAATACTGAACATCCTACCTCTCACATTAACCTTCAAGGCTTCTCTCAGACCATTATCTCCACAACAAGAATAAACAAACCAAACAAAAAAGAGAGCACTTTAGATTGGATCCTTATTAATAACTACCACCAAATTTACACAGTTGGTATCCTCCCTGATGATGTAAGTGACCACTCCTTGACCTATATAATCAGGCAAAAGTTTGATACCTCTCACCTAACTTCATATAGGACCATACGCACCAATAAGCAATTTAACCAACACCTTTTCCAGAGTGAACTCAGTTCCTGTGATTGGTCTCAATTAAAAACCCTCCCACTTGAACAGGCTGTCAAATACTTCAACTCTAAGTTCTTAGAAATCCTAGACCACCATGCTCCTAAACGTACTATCAGAACTAGGTCCAAACCTGCCCCCTGGCTTACAAATGAAACTAAGAAAAAAATCCACCTCAGAAATAAAGCCTGGTCTAAGTGGAGAACTACCAAAAGTACATCAGATCAACAAATCTTTGGACATATGAGAAACATGACAAAAAAAGAAATGATCTCAGACAAAAAAAAAACTTTTACTGTAAAATGCAGCAAACAAACCAAAACAATCCTCAAAGATGCTGGGCAAGTATCAATGGACTCCTTTACCCAGGTCACTCCAGAACACCAACTGCAACAAGTGCAACACGAGACTCCTATCCAAACTGCCAATGCTTTCAATTCCTTCTTCCCAGAGGCTATCCAATCTCTAGCCAGTCAACTAGCTCCTGATAGAGCCAGTCTTCTTAACTCTTCTCCCAGCTCTCTTCCTACCTTCCGATTTCTACCCACCTCAACAAATTATATCTATAAACTCATTCTAAAACTTAAGCCTTGTACTCCTTCTGCTGACCAGATCCTAGCTGAATACCTGCAAAAAGGAGCTAAAGAAGTAGCTTACCCGATATCCATCCTGATTAATAGAACTACCAACGAGGGAAGCATCCCTGACATCTGGAAAATATCTCATATTATCCCCCTACACAAAGGTGGCAACTCAAATGAATACTCTAACTATTGATCTATAGCCCTACTATCCCCCTTAACAAATATAATGGAAAAATGTATTCACCATCAGCTTCTAAACTATTTAATTCAACATAACATACTTGCTGAAAGCCAACATGGCTTTAGGCCATTCCACAGTACTACTACTGCCCTCTTATCTTTTACTGATACCATAAACAAAAACCGCAACAACAATGTTCTCTCTTCCTCTCTATTTATTGATCTCTCAAAAGCATTTGGTATGGTAAACCACTCTCTACTTATAAATATTCTGAAATCACTCTCTTTTGACACTTTGGCTGTACAATGGTTTACTTCTTACCTCAGCAATAGGCAACAGGCTGTGCTCTTGGAGAATAAACTATCATCCCACCTTCCAGTCTCACTTGGTGTCCCTCAGGGTTCCATTCTAGGCCCTCTCTTATTCTCAATATTTATAAATGATCATTACCTAGCTATTCCTCAGGCAATGTGCATACAGTATACAGATGATTCAACTTTAATCTGTGCAGCTGAATCTTCATCTAAACTACAATCCCTAACTCAGAAAATATTTAACATAGTTGAGACTTGGTTCTTAAAATGTTGCCTCCTCTTGAATCCCAAAAACACAAAGCTCCTTCTCTTTATGCCTACCCGTAAATCCATGCCTTTAGATTTCTCTGTTATTTCTAACAATGGCACCCTCATATCCCCTGATTCTACCACCAAACTCCTAGGAATAACTATAGAGAATTATCTCAGCTTTGATAACCATATTAATAACACTATAAAAACAGTCAACAGAAAAATGGGCTCACTATACAGGATAAAATATTTTCTCACTCCAACAGCCAGAACTACTATTGCCCACTCTCATCTAATCTCAACACTCCTCTATGCCTCACCAATTTACACCAACCTATCCAAGAAGAATCTTCTTAAACTAACAACATCTTACAATAACATTGCCAGATTTGCTACTGGTAATCGCTTTAGAACTCATCACTGTCAGAATCTAAAACAACTAGGATGGCTTGAACTGTGAAATCAGCTTTATTTTAACCAACTTAGCATTGCTCATAAGATCCTCAACCAGCCTAACAACACTCCTATACTCTCAAACCTCATTACTCCATATAAAAATCTTAATACCTTACGCTCTGCTAACAAACTTCTACTTAGTATTAGTAAAGCTAACAACATGGCAGGAAACTCTCTTTTCTCAAACACAACTGGGAAATACTGGAATCTTCTACCTAGTGATCTTACTTCACTTCCTTCCCTACCCCACTTCAAACAAAAACTCAAAATATACCTTAGAACACACTGGCTCTGCCCTTGCACTAACCCTGACTAACCCACTATCTCTGTGACTAAATTTCTCCTAACTCCTCTCTAACTATAATTTAATGCTCTTTACTGCAAACTTTCCAAGAATAGCAAACCCACATGCAGTTATTATCTACCTCACATAGATATCTTGTTCAATATGTTATAAATACTCTTATGCAACCATTCTCAGGAATTGTAAACCTGAAAGTTTAATCTACCTCATGTGAATATCTTGTTCCATATTACTTGGAAACAAACAACGCAATAAACTTGATAAAAAATACACAAGGAAAGGAACAGGTCACAAATCACGCCAGCCGAAGTAAAACAAATGTAGCCTTTTACTTGTAAGCGCTTTCATGCATATAAATACATGCACTTCTTCAGACAAACACAAAGATATATTAAAACACTTATATAGGCTTTGAACACCCAGCTGACCCATTTTGTGAACAATGATCTAATTAATTATCCAATTAAGTCAGGGTTGATCAAAGCAACTTCAGTAAAAACAGTACATGCAAAAACTGACTGCACAAATCTGCAAAAATCTTTGATTGCATACATATTTTACCAACTACCAAAATTTCTACATTATAAAAATGCACACATATATCAAGAGAAATTATGTATGGAGATGTATATAAATCTATTTTATGTGTATTATAACTTATTCATTCATTTATAACTAAGTGTCTGTTGGATACATAATTCCATATTCTGATGCTATAGACAACAGTGAATGAATAACAAAAGAAAGAAAAACAATACATATGCTTGATCATTAATTTTTTCAAAACAGAATATATTTTATCTATTTAAAGCTTTCATGTTAAGGAGACATTTTATGGAACACATATCATTAATTCCTGGGAATGTATATGCGTTTGTTTTCAATTGCCAGAGGAGCTCGTGTTCCTGTAATTTTAAACACCATGCCCCTCCTCTGGGATTTCTTTGGACTTTTTCAACAACATTAAATAGAAAACTGTGTGAATGGTTTTCGTTAATATGCTTGGCTAACGCGTTCGACAGATTTTGTTTAGATATGGCATAAAGATGCTCATATATACGTGTTTTCAATGCACATTCTGTCTTTCCGAAGTAATATGCAGCACAGTCTTTACATTTAGCGAGGTAAACAACACCTTGACTTTCACAGTTGAATTTGTCATTAATGTGGTATTTTGTGCCACGAACTGTGAAGGTAGACCCAATCTGTATGTGCTTGCAATATTTACAACAACCACACTTCATCATTCCTTTATTTGGCTTATAAGTTATTGAAGGGGACTCCAATAGTTGTTTAATGGTTAAACCCCTTCTGTATACTATAGTTGGTTTCGAGCCCAATAAGGAATAAAGTTTTTCATTCTGTATTATACATTCCCAGTTATTTGTCAACACTTTTCTTATCTGCCCAATGTTAGAATTAAATTGTGTAAGAAAACTGGTGTTATAATTATTGGTTATGCCTCCATTGTTTTGATTGTCATTATACAGGATGTTTGTGTTTATTTTTTCTATATTAGGGGCAATACCTTGAAAAATGGGGGCAATAAGACCATTCTTCCTTTTATTGCTTACTTCAGAATAAACTGCATTGACTAGCTGGTTTGGATATCCCCTATTGTGGAACATTTCACATAGTTTCTCACATTCTTCTTCAAAATTTACATCTGTTGAACACATACGAGAAGCTCGGACAAATTGTCCTTTGACAACCCCCTTCTTTTGATGGAAGGGGTGATTACTCGTAAAATGTAAAAAAGAATTACTGTATGTGGGTTTTCTAAAGATTTTTGTAACAAAGACATCATGTGTCATGTCTTTGGAAATATTGATATCCAAAAAATTAATTGTTGTGTTACTCAATTCATAAGTAAACTCTAAAAAGGAAGAAAAAGAGTTCATTTCATCTATAAGTTGTGAAGCCTGTTCAGGAGTCCCAGTGATAACCATGAATATGTCATCCTGATAACGTGTGTACAAAACATTAATTTCACAAAATAAATTGTGAGGGAAAAGATATGTATGCTCCCAAAAGGCCATTACGGCGTTGGCGAAACTGCCCCCACATGGGGAACCCATTGCCACGCCTGATCGCTGTAGAAATATGTCCTTTTGGAACATAAAATAGTTATTCTCTAACACTAGTTCCAAGATGTTAATAATTAAATCAACATCATCACCAGGACAGTTTTTTAATAATAGAAAATCTCTAACCCAATCCAGTCCGGTACTTTGTGGGATTACCGTGTATAAATTTTTAATATCTGCTGTTAAGAAAATATAATCAGCGTTAAAAGGAATGTTATTCAAATTCTCCAAAACATGCCAAGAATCTCTGCATATCTGGCCCTCAGTTTTTAAGAATTCTTTTAATTTATTATCAACCCATTTAGCGCAAGAGTAAGTTATTGAGTTGCGACCATCAATTATGGGTCTAAAGGGCGGTGTAGAGATATTTTTGTGTAATTTCGGGACCCCAAACAAAATAGGAGTAAGGGGTGCCTGCATTGAGAAATAATGATACATTTCAATAGTTATATGTCCTTCAATAAACAAGTCGCTTAAATGATTTCTTACTTTTTGATATGCTTGATTGAGTTCATTAAGCGAAACCTGTACATATTCTTCAGCAGATAATAAATCATACATTTTTTCCACATAGTCTGCCTCATGCATAAGAACTGCCCCCCACCCTTATCTGGTTTCATTACACGTATTTTATGCACTTTAGCATGTGTAATTAAATCCAGCTCATTTGTGTGTAATGATTTACCTGATCTACATTCCTTGTACAAACCCCTTAAATGCATTTCAGTTATTTTTTCAAATATTACAAGATTCTGGTCTAGAGGTGGATTAAAGACACTTGCCACATATTCATTGGATTTTTGGGTGGCATCTTGTTCACCAAATAAAATTTTCAAATTTAATTTACGTAGAAATAATTTTAAATCGCATAAAACATTACTGAGATTAAATTTTAGAGGTAGTACATAAGTAAACCTGCTTTTTATTGTTATTACTGTTGATGCGTTCACTACGCCTAGGGTGTTGAGGGGGTTCTTCATCATGGGAAAGGATGCAGAGCAGTGTCAAAATTCTTAAGGTTAACAGCAATGCTGCTAACGTCATTGTCAAGTAGTATTCCACCAGGACAACCAGCACGCCACACTATGCAAGCTGGTGGGTTAAACAACTTTTCTACTAATGAACCAGGCAACCATACCAGTTTGACTCGGGCGCCTGGTCTTGAGGAATTTTGTAAAACACCTGACATTGACTTCAATTTAGCAGGCAATGTACACTCAACAAACGTAACATCTTCTGACAATGACGTTAGCAGCATTGCTGTTAACCTTAAGAATTTTGACACTGCTCTGCTTAAATTTAAAAAGTTGCAAGTCGAGATCATTTATTTTCGTGAATGCCTAAATTTGAAAATTGTGCCAAAAGGATTACGTCAATGGAAGTATCCGTCAGGCACAGTAAAACAATCGGAATTTCATCTTCAATTGATTGAGCATTTCAACCAACAAGGCTTCAAATTTCTCGACTTGCTGATTGGGGAATATACTAAACAAATAGACACAATGAAAGAAAAATTATCAACTCTTGACAGAACTATTAAATCTCATCCTGAATTTAATAGATATGAATATGATTATGCTAGGTCCTTCACGAGCATAGCGGCCCTCATTAATAAAATAAGTGAGACCAAAAGGAGGAAAATCTGCAGAGATAAGCTTGCCTATGAAAAAGGGCTAGCCTATCCGGATCCCCCCACGATCGGCAATCAACGTGGTACAACCGTATCGGTGCTGCAACCTAACGTGACAACAAGCACGGCAGCAGAGAATGAATTAGATGTATTCCTAGAAGCTGATAACAGCATCCTTTCCCATGATGAAGAACCCCCTCAACACCCTAGGCGTAGTGAACGCATCAACAGTAATAACAATAAAAAGCAACAGAATCAACAAAGAAATCAATATACCAATAACCAGGACAAACAACAGGGTTTTCAGCGTGTTCATTCCAACACCCAAAAGAAAACGAATTGGAACCGCAAGGGCAACAACAAATTCGGATTCAACAAGCGGAAAAGATAACACAGGACATTGGTTTCCCGAAAATACTTACAAGTAAGACCAGCAATTTTAAAATATATAATTACACGGACTGGGAAACTTGTTCTGACTTTGTTGAACTGTTAGCCAAGGGGTTTACTTATGTACTACCTCTAAAATTTAATCTCAGTAATGTTTTATGCGATTTAAAATTATTTCTACGTAAATTAAATTTGAAAATTTTATTTGGTTAACAAGATGCCACCCAAAAATCCAATGAATATGTGGCAAGTGTCTTTAATCCACCTCTAGACCAGAATCTTGTAATATTTGAAAAAATAACTGAAATGCATTTAAGGGGTTTGTACAAGGAATGTAGATCAGGTAAATCATTACACACAAATGAGCTGGATTTAATTACACATGCTAAAGTGCATAAAATACGTGTAATGAAACCAGATAAGGGTGGGGGGCAGTTCTTATGCATGAGGCAGACTATGTGGAAAAAATGTATGATTTATTATCTGCTGAAGAATATGTACAGGTTTCGCTTAATGAACTCAATCAAGCATATCAAAAAGTAAGAAATCATTTAAGCGACTTGTTTATTGAAGGACATATAACTATTGAAATGTATCATTATTTCTCAATGCAGGCACCCCTTACTCCTATTTTGTTTGGGGTCCCGAAATTACACAAAAATATCTCTACACCGCCCTTTAGACCCATAATTGATGGTCGCAACTCAATAACTTACTCTTGCGCTAAATGGGTTGATAATAAATTAAAAGAATTCTTAAAAACTGAGGGCCAGATATGCAGAGATTCTTGGCATGTTTTGGAGAATTTGAATAACATTCCTTTTAACGCTGATTATATTTTCTTAACAGCAGATATTAAAAATTTATACACGGTAATCCCACAAAGTACCGGACTGGATTGGGTTAGAGATTTTCTATTATTAAAAAACTGTCCTGGTGATGATGTTGATTTAATTATTAACATCTTGGAACTAGTGTTAGAGAATAACTATTTTATGTTCCAAAAGGACATATTTCTACAGCGATCAGGCGTGGCAATGGGTTCCCCATGTGGGGGCAGTTTCGCCAACGCCGTAATGGCCTTTTGGGAGCATACATATCTTTTCCCTCACAATTTATTTTGTGAAATTAATGTTTTGTACACACGTTATCAGGATGACATATTCATGGTTATCACTGGGACTCCTGAACAGGCTTCACAACTTATAGATGAAATGAACTCTTTTTCTTCCTTTTTAGAGTTTACTTATGAATTGAGTAACACAACAATTAATTTTTTGGATATCAATATTTCCAAAGACATGACACATGATGTCTTTGTTACAAAAATCTTTAGAAAACCCACATACAGTAATTCTTTTTTACATTTTACGAGTAATCACCCCTTCCATCAAAAGAAGGGGGTTGTCAAATTACAATTTGTCCGAGCTTCTCGTATGTGTTCAACAGATGTAAATTTTGAAGAAGAATGTGAGAAACTATGTGAAATGTTCCACAATAGGGGATATCCAAACCAGCTAGTCAATGCAGTTTATTCTGAAGTAAGCAATAAAAGGAAGAATGGTCTTATTGCCCCCATTTTTCAAGGTATTGCCCCTAATATAGAAAAAATAAACACAAACATCCTGTATAATGACAATCAAAACAATGGAGGCATAACCAATAATTATAACACCAGTTTTCTTACACAATTTAATTCTAACATTGGGCAGATAAGAAAAGTGTTGACAAATAACTGGGAATGTATAATACAGAATGAAAAACTTTATTCCTTATTGGGCTCGAAACCAACTATAGTATACAGAAGGGGTTTAACCATTAAACAATTATTGGAGTCCCCTTCAATAACTTATAAGCCAAATAAAGGAATGATGAAGTGTGGTTGTTGTAAATATTGCAAGCACATACAGATTGGGTCTACCTTCACAGTTCGTGGTACAAAATACCACATTAATGACAAATTCAACTGTGAAAGTCAAGGTGTTGTTTACCTCGCTAAATGTAAAGACTGTGCTGCATATTACTTCGGAAAGACAGAACGTGCATTGAAAACACGTATATATGAGCATCTTTATGCCATATCTAAACAAAATCTGTCGAACGCGTTAGCCAAGCATATTAACAAAAACCATTCACACAGTTTTCTATTTAATGTTGTTGAAAAAGTCCAAAGAAATCCCAGAGGAGGGGCATGGTGTTTAAAATTACAGGAACACGAGCTCCTCTGGCAATTGAAAACAAACGCATATACATTCCCAGGAATTAATGATATGTGTTCCATAAAATGTCTCCTTAACATGAAAGCTTTAAATAGATAAAATATATTCTGTTTTGAAAAAATTAATGATCAAGCATATGTATTGTTTTTCTTTCTTTTGTTATTCATTCACTGTTGTCTATAGCATCAGAATATGGAATTATGTATCCAACAGACACTTAGTTATAAATGAATGAATAAGTTATAATACACATAAAATAGATTTATATACATCTCCATACATAATTTCTCTTGATATATGTGTGCATTTTTATAATGTAGAAATTTTGGTAGTTGGTAAAATATGTATGCAATCAAAGATTTTTGCAGATTTGTGCAGTCAGTTTTTGCATGTACTGTTTTTACTGAAGTTGCTTTGATCAACCCTGACTTAATTGGATAATTAATTAGATCATTGTTCACAAAATGGGTCAGCTGGGTGTTCAAAGCCTATATAAGTGTTTTAATATATCTTTGTGTTTGTCTGAAGAAGTGCATGTATTTATATGCATGAAAGCGCTTACAAGTAAAAGGCTACATTTGTTTTACTTCGGCTGGCGTGGTTTGTGACCTGTTCCTTTCCTTGTGTATTTTTTATCTTGTTCCATATTATTGTAAATATTGTTTTGCAATATACTGTATCATGTTTTGTATCTTCTGATATGTTAACTTGATTGTAACCTTACAAACACTGTTTTGGATTTGTAACCTTATACATATTGGTATAATGGATCTGTCTTGGAGCTTTTCTCCCCGGGCCTCTACTGAAAATGGACATATATCCAGTTGGACTAGCCCGGTCAACAAATGTAAAATAAACTAAAATAAATAAAAATCTTTTCCCATAGAAAATTAAACATTGTTCACCATCACTCAGCACTGGTGCACTATCACAACCTCCACTCAAATACTGTGGACAAAATGTGAAGGCTTTTTCAGGGGCCATTTCTGGCCATGTGTGTTTTGTCATTTCTGGCCATGTATATTTTATCTGACAGTGATGAAAATGGGGGGCAAGCACAGGGTAAGACACATGGAAAAGAATACAAGAATTTGCAGGAGGGTGGTGGGAGAGCAGCATAGCTATCCAATTGTTCAGAAAATAAACATAGACTTGAACAAAGAGTTTCATGCCTTTGGAGAGTCACTACACCAGGGATTGGTGACAACAACAGAATAAGGTTGCATAGCCAAATGGACCTCGTCAACTGTGTCAAGAAAACACAAAAGTGAAATGGAGAGCTACGTATGGTGCATAATGTTTTTTGTGGGACAGGTGTCCATTTTCTCTGTTTATCTGTTAAGAGAGGAATGTTGGGGAAGAGGCTTGTGAATATCAAGATTAGGTTGGTAGGGTAAGGTAGGAAGCAAGTGCAGACATATAGGACATACAGAGATGGTGGTGGACACAAGAGGATAGGGAACACCAAGACTGGGGATAGGTAGGGACATCAGAGGTTCATCCACATCTAGGTTGAGAATAGTGAGAATTCAGTCCTCACCCTCAGAACTGTCATCAATGTCTCCTTTGTCAGCTGCTTTAGTCAGTGCCAGATGTGGCATTATTTTTGCAATCTGATGCAGGACCTTTTCAACCCCGCTGATTTGTGCACTGATGCCCCTATTGAATATATGCTTCACCAGCTATGTCAGTTCCTGCAGGGTGACAAAATGACTACCTCCACTCACACTGCTCCTGGAGGGTACCACTGCACCTGAAAAGATCGGTCAGAGTTACCCGCTGCAAGTGGAGCAGGTAGGGCAGAGGTTGTGTTACCAACACTGACAATTTGTGATCCAAAGTGCTGAATGTCTGTGCTACCATGTGTGGAAGTATGGTAGGTTGAGCTGCAATGACTGGTCTAACTCTCTGTGCTGTTGGTCATTTTGTTTCCAGCAGCAAGGTAAGCAAACAGCAAAATGGTAGAAATTATGTATGTGTGTGTGTGTGTGTGTGTGTATACACACACACCCACACACACACACACACACACACACACACACACACACACACACACACACACACACACACACACACACACACACACACACACATGCACACACACACACACACACACACACACACACACACACACACACACACACACACACACATATATATATATATATATATATATATATATATATATATATATATATATCATGGGATTGCATTTAATAAATGATTTAATATTTTAGAGGCTAATGCCTGTGAGATGCCTAATATATCCCCTGTGGGTCTCTGGAAAATACCAGTAGCTAGTATACATAATGCTGCACATACCTTTGTTTCCACTGGGATGCATTCTCCATGATTTCCCTGGAGCCTGAGATGGGGATGGCAGACATTACATAGTTATCTACTTTTTATCTGTCTATCTTATATCACTCTGCAGTTTCTGTGTCATGCAGTCCATGATATGTAAAATGGGGTCTAAACACCCCTCTTCTTCTTGCCTGAGGTCTGGTACCATCGGCAGCAGCAGCAGCACTTAGAGATTTAAAGTTGGCTGCACATACAGCATAATGACAGCTATAGCAATCCCTAACATTTATTTTTTCTAAGTTTAATGTGCTTGTATTCCACAAGGTTTTGGAGATCAGGGCACAATTGAGCACTTTATGTACATATTGCTTTATAGCTTCCTGAATAGTTCCATTCTGTTGGGTTGGTTAATTTGCATGTAATATGGTTCTTTATGCTTTCTTAGCATATCTGCTGTATCCCTCTGTTTTGAGGCTGTACATGAAGTGTAGATCCATTTAATAAATACCAAATAACATGCTGTCATATGCACTGCACAACACACTGCTAACACAATAGCAGCACTTAGCATGCAATCCAATGTGTTAAAAGATGTGGTAGTTAGCAGAAAGAACGGAAGCTCTGAGCTGTTAATGAGATACTTTCTGTGTCTTGAGTATAGGCTTTAATTTCATCCACCTTTGTTTGACTTCTGTTTGATTCTGAGCAATTCACTTAACCAGACAGTACTGCAGTTCACTCCTGAAAAGGGACAATTATGTCTGCTGTTCATACCTGGTCAAGAAAAATAGGTGAAAATGGGTACTAGAGCATTAGGATGATCTACTTTCCCAAAAACAGTTGGTATTTCGAGCTGAGCAAGGTATATTGTTTTATATCTCCATGAATGCATCTTACTTCATCTGCTTTGTTAGAAAATGTTGTGCTGTTATGTATACGCAGCCTCTTTATTCAGTATGAACATACTGTCCAAATTAAGCAATCAGTGTAACTGACTGCATCAAATAAAACATTGCACTTAATTAACTTTGCAGTAGTACGATAACAGAATGTGGACTCTGTTCTAGCAGATAATTTATTGATTTCCATAGATGTAACATCATTAGTAGTGTGCTTTTCGTACATTATAGCTTTCATAGGAATAGCACTGTTATTAGCACAGAGTGGATATATGTGACTTTTGTTGTGACATTAAAACCAGAGTACATCTACAGCTGATCATTTTTGTTGTTCCCAGTATCTGATACAGATTTTACTATAGGCCTACAGTGCCTTGCTCACTACGTATTTTCAGGACATAATAATCGTTCTTCTAGTACAATTATTTTTATTTAACATTTGTTTACCAGGAAAGTCCAACCTGGAATGAAGCCAATTTCAGTAGAAGCCCAAGGAGTAACACTTCAGATGCATGTCTTTGTAACGTGGGATGAAACCCACACAAATGCAGGGAGGACATACAGACTCCACACAGAAGGCATCCCAGCTGAGAATCAAACCAGAGAACATATTGCTATGAGGTAACAATGTTACCACTACACCACTACATCATCCATAAAACTTTCAGTATTCTTAGGGTCATTTTGGCACACGACTTTCTTAAACCAGTAGGTCATGAATTGTCAATAGCTAATAATAAAAACATTTTATGTTTAGGCTGTTGATCTTCAGCAACTAACAATAAATTAATTACATACGTTTAACCACTTAAATATGATCTTACTGCTTTATGAGGAAAAAGTCTATATATGAAACTTTTGAAATTAAATGGTTGACATGCTACTAGATCTAGCAGATAATGAATTTTTAACATTTCCTAGCTCTGATATTCGGTCTCTTCCATCACCAGGAAAACTTTTTGTATTTTTCCATTCAGTCTGGACCAAAAACATCTTGGTCCATTCGGCTCTGTCCCATCCCTCCTTGTGGTTATACTAAGATATGATGTCCTCATCACTGGTTAGCTGTTTTGGTGGTGGAACTGTCCTTGGTGTTGTCATCATCTAGGTCACTAACACCATCCCTTTGGCTGCATCAGTGCTGATCTGCATAAACTGTTCTACAGTTGTCATCCCAGCAAAAGGGAAGAACAGAAAAAAATGAACTGCAGAGTACTTTCAAAACATATGCCTTACAGCTTTACATTAAGTACCTTCAGTACAGCCCCATACATCCGAAATACAGACAATTTCAATAGATCCCCCCTCTCTCTCTTTCTCTCTCTCTCTCAAACACTAGGACATTCCTTAAAAAAACAGACTCATACCAGTTGGACCCCCACGTTTTTAAAATAAGCCAGTTCAATGATATCAAAACCTGCAAACCACATTTCAATTTCTAAATAATAATTTTTACTCTCACTTAACAATTGTCATTATCTCTTCCATTTCAAAGTTCTCATCTCCTAAAGCCCATCTTCATTGTAGACATATTAATATGCTCCCTCTTCTTGCAAAATTCTTGGAAAACTATTTAGTAATTGGCTCCTGGAACATTTTACTAAATATGACCTACTAAATAGAAATCAACTTGGTATCATCTCAGGGTATAGTACTATGACAACTATCTAACCATTGAAAATCTCGATATTAATGCCTATGGGAGATGGCCATCTCTTTCGGACAATCTTCACTAATATCAAATGGGATTTGACTCTTCTAATCACAGCCAGTTGCTTTTTGCTTTACCACAAACTGTCTTTGGGGATTCCATAATCAATTTGATTTCTTCCTGTCTTCAAAATATGGTTCTTATTTACCTCTCAAAACAATTCCTCAAGGAGATTTTTGCTCACTCCTGGAGTCCCATAAGGCTCACTTTGGGTCCATTACTCTTTTCCATATTCATCAACAGCAAACCATTACAACTATCATCCATCAAGTGTACATTTATAAGTGAATTATATGATTATGGTTTACTGCAATTCTTCCCTAAAAAGCCTACAGTATAAACTGGAAGCCTGTTTCAGTCTTTAATAGAACTGTCTGATTGACTATTATCTGAATACAAATTGATGACAAATGTAATTCAGAGCTACTTGAAACAACAAAAACCTTCTCAGACACTCTCGGCCTACTATACTCACAGTGACAGTGCAAAATACCTACTTTTAACTTTAGACAAGCACCTCTCCCTCATACATGTCAGATATGAATAAAATGCTTAAACAAGTTACATTAGCTTCCAAATTCAACCATGTTTTAACCTTTGTGGCTAAAAAAGTAATTCAGATCAATTAGAGTTCCAAAGATGTTCCTTACATTAGGGAATAAAAGCACTTAACTTATTGATTAAAGTCTGTGATACTAGCCTGGACCAATGATCTTTTGTTCCTTTAGAGTACTGCTTACCCACAGTAACTTTCACCTTCTCAAATAATGCATTCTGATTAGAAAAAAAAATAATTTTTAACTCAGCCAATACCTAGACAGCACAACTGTACCAGTTTTTTTTTCTGTTTTGTGTTCAATTGGCAGCGAGAGACAGGCATTCCAGGATTGGGCGACAGTCCTATGATCTATCCATTCCTGTCTCAGGATCCTTATTACCCATTCATACTTTCTCTGTGAAAATTGAATGGTAAGGAATGGGCCAGATGCATGTCCAGCAGAGTCACCTACCCCTGTTTACCAACTTGCATGCTTAGCTAGTACTTGCCATAATTGGAATGTGCAGTGGGCATCAGTGCTGGGCTATTATTTGCATTCACAAAGGACAAAAGGTAGCAGGACAAACCCTGGCCATGTGAGGCACTACAGGCAGGCTCTGACTGTCCCATAATTTTTTTAAGTAATTTATGCTCTGCTTGTGTGCCCAGAGTGTCCACCGCTTCCATTCTTAGCCCTTGTTGACAATCTAAGTCATCTTATGCTACCTTTTCTCATTTTACTTCACTCTCATCTCACTTCTTAATTCCTTCTATTCACTACTGTCCACTTTACTCCTATCCTTCTCCAATCTCTTTTTCTCAATGTTTATCAAATAATTCTCTTTATGTAGCAGGGTCTAGTTAGAATTGTAATATTCTATGATAGAATGGTCTGATTTGAATAAAAATTACTATATTTACATGATTTTGTTATCTTTGTTATCAATGACTAATCATTTCATAACTTTTATAGTATGTTTACATATATATAGTTGATGCACACATGTTGTAAATATGTAGATAGTCTAAGACTGCATATCCTTTTGAGGCTCCCTATTTAAATATCGGCACTAAAAGTGCAGAGTGCTGACATGCCAGAAAAAAGAACAAGAACACAGGAGAAGAGGGAATCTCAAAGATCAGTCTTCTCCTTACAACTTTTTTTATGGAGAGGGGGGTCAACCCCCTGTACCCCCCACCCCCAAATGTATGTATATATATATATATATATATATATATATATATATATATATAT
The DNA here is from genome assembly GCF_019279795.1 of Protopterus annectens. NCBI lineage: Eukaryota > Metazoa > Chordata > Ceratodontiformes > Protopteridae > Protopterus > Protopterus annectens. Next base: position 1,602,865,166 of record NC_056725.1, on the reverse strand, counting down.
ATATATATATCAATTCCAAACTCAGCATACCTCTGAGAAAAGGGAATATTCCAAGAAATGGCATCTCAAACTTAACATATATAAGTCCATTATTTCAGATAGTCTGTATTTCAGGAAGGACTTGCTCCAATGGGTCTCAACATTTCAAATGCTTACCCCTTTTTTCCCTTACCAGTGAATTGAAAGTTGAATTGCAACTGCCCATGCCTGTTCCACTGTTAGTTATGTAAGAGTTATGTAAATATTGCAAATTTCTGTTGCTGTACTATTATGTTCATGCCTATGGTACTATATTTGCCCATTAACCTGGTTAGTGGCTGAAGCACATCCCTAGACCAGTCCATCCACCATCATAATAAACTATTATGGAACACAACCCAAAAGGCAACCCCTTCATAGAAACCTATGCAAACTATATAAGTCCATCCCCCGGATTTACTAATCTGCCGTGCAGAGCTAAAGTAGTCCTGCACATAAGCGGCAATTTAACAGGAGGACGGCAGTGCGTCACGCATATGAAGGCACACTGCCTGGGCTCCAAATCCTACAGTGAGCGTGGATGAGTGCAGGGGGCATTCTGAGAGCAGAGCTCTCAGAATAAACATGTCCCTGCAAAGTAGAACAGAAGAAAGTGTACATAAATGAGCGAGACCGCTCATAGGTGTCCGCATATCCCCACCAACAGTCCCCATGTTTTCAACAGCAATGGTACATTGAAATAAAATGAAGAAACCCTTGTATTTATTGTTTTTAAGACCCCAAGTACAGCTAACCATAGGTGCGTGGGTTTGCCCATCACTTAGCTATGGCTAAAGCAGCTGAAAAGGCTGAAGAGGATAACAAGGAATATATATGCAAATGAAGCAGCACAGCAATAGTGTAGTGGTTAGAGCATCCACCTAATGCACAGGCATTCCTGGTTCGGGTCCCACTGCAGCACATATCATTTTCCATGTGAAAACTGTAAATGAACATATTTTAACATCTTTTTGCCGTATAACCTACATAATAACATTTAAATGTGAACTGGAGTACTGCATGAAATAGACATGTGGAGTGTCAGTGTCATAATGAATAAGGCACTAGTAAGCAGGCTTAAGCACAAATAAGCAGTAGTAAGCATGTCTAAGTGCATTTGTGTGGGGGTAAGCATTGCCTACACAGATTAAGCAAAGTAGAAGCTAACTGAGTGTAAGAAACTATAACTGGAGATTAGCAGTGCTTACCGTTGTGCAAACCCACGCATACCCGCTTACAACTTCTTTAAAGTGCCTTAATCACTCTGGATCCAACAGCCCATGTTCTGCCCAGAAACAAAATAAACTGCCTCTGCAAGGCACAAACTCAGGACCCTGTACACTATAGTCACAGTAGTTAACCACTAAGCCATCATTGCAATAGATATGCATGAGGTATCAGCAAATGAATTCTCACCACAGGAAAATCAAACCAAACATTTGAACTGAATCTATGTACAGTGTGATGTTGGATAACCTGCCAGAGAACATAAATATGTGAACTGGAGTACTGCAGTAATCATAGATTTGAGGTGTTAATGTAATAAAGTGTAGAAGCCTCCAGGTCCCCATACAGTGTATTTACATATGAATCACGGATATCAGACACATATATAACCTGTAATGAAAAATAAATCAATGCCAAATGGCAAATATAGTGCTAATTAACTATTAAGCAATGCTAACCGCAGCACAGCTCAAGTTTGTAAGTGTAAGCAATGTGCAGGGGAGCCAATTCAATTTGCCTAGTGGTATACCTCTTTAAGCAGTGCCAACCTCATGTAAGCAGGTCTGCCCATAGCTTAGCCTTTTTAAAACTGACCAATCATGGGGAAGTGCAGGAAAATGGCCGTATGTAAACCCCACAGGCAGGAATACTATCCATAACTGGTTGTAGCTTCCTACTGCAGGCAGAATAGCTGTTGTGGGTAAAGGCACTCGATTTAGAGCACATCACTGGGGCATCCAAGAGTCAAAAATCATGGTACGGCTCCTGGTAAAACACCATGATCAAAGACTACTGCAGGGCCAGTACCAGGGCTCGCAGGAAAAATGAAGGCCTGGGACAGCCTCGCCCATGACCTTACCAGTGCCACAGGTATCCCGCTGACTGGTGAGCAGGTCAGACACCACCATGCTGACCTGAAGCAGCAGAGGGAAGATGTACTGGAACAGTGGATCCAGGAGTCTCAGCAGATGCCCAATGCCCCAGGACTAAGTACTCATTCTACTAATTAGTAAATAATTGCCTAGCTTGTGTATACTATGGATAGTTATGGCTAAATATCACTGCATTTCTCTGATACCTGCAGATGAGCGGGCTGCGAACCAGCAAGCCCATGATGCTAGGCTGCAAAAGCTGCACCACAAGGCAGGCTAGTAATCAGTCTACATGTACTGTCATAACAAATAAATATAAGAGCCTTAGAAAGTGTTGAACCAGTAGAAATAAATGTGTAATAGTTTGTGAATAAAGGTATAACCCCTGGAGTGCTTCTGTTTACTCTTCTCTCCTATGTTGGTGATCTGTTCCATACTATAAATAGCACTGTTGTATCTTAAGTAGTGTCACCCCCACCGTGGTATGCAGATAAAATGGGCATGAAGTCCTGCATAACATTGTTGGAAGTGCCAAGAGGTCAGTTATATTGTACAAGTTATGGAGACTTAAATAGAAAACAGTTCAAATCTTTACATCAGTTCCCTGACAGCACAGTGTACTGTGATGTTAGCTATAATATTTTGTCACACACAGCAGCGGGTTGAATCCTGGGAGTGCTACTAAGTTGTATGCATAATCATACCCCACATCTGTACAATTTTGATACAATGTTCAGATAGAAAGCTGCATGCATACTTACACCCAACAGTACAGAATTTGCTAGAATGTTCATATTGTAAGTTGTATGCATATTCATACCCCACAACTGTTCCAATCTGTCCAGCATGTCCAGATAAATGGCCCATATCACCAGCTTGGTACCCTGTTCCCCTGAAAATCAAGTGTGATGTTCCAAGAAATTTAGGCAGCTGTCAATGACATATAACTGATATTCAAACATGTACATAGTCAGAGAATGTATATGGAAATAAATCTGTCATTCTAGCACCTCACCCAAAGTGTATGACAGCAATTCTCAACATATGTTGCATTAACACCTGCAGCCTGTCACATCTGTATGTAAGACACAGGTGATGTATATAATAATCTATAAACATACCAGTGTACAATATACGGCCATTGTGTAGTGTAATAATACATGTAAGGGAAAGACCACTGCAGTGACTAAGAATGCTGTGAAAACTACAAGGATATATTAGTTGTTAATTGAACTCTCTCTCTCTCTCACCCCTACCATATGTGCATAATAACCCAATGACGCTCCTCAACTGGTATGTGTACACTCCAAACTTATGTTGGGACATATGTCCTAATGGTTTATAAATATTCACATTTGTTTCTATGCATGTGCCATGTGAAAATACACCCATATTGGTGGCCTGTTGCAATAAATGAGACCTGCATGCTCCTGTAATGACCACTGTTGTTCCATATATGCATGTGTTCTGCTTGCTCTACAACTGTGTTAAATCTGGTGTGTTGGGTTAATGAGGATACCTATGCATGCTGTTATAACTAATCCTGAATGCTGTTGACTGTTACTAACCCATATCTGTCATAAACCTGTGACAACACAGCTCGCACGGGAAGTCTGGTCCCAGTGGACCCACCTGTCCCACCTCTGCTGACCATGGCACCAGGCAACAGCACAACTGAGGCCCATTCTGGGAACTCCTCCTCAGTGGGCCCTGTGCCACCTTCGGGTGAAACTGCTGCAGGGGATGGGGCTTGCCCCCCCCTCGGAGCAAGCGTGGAGGGGAACCTGTCACCCGTCAACAGGTCCAGGCTGTGGTTCATAAAGAGCTCAATTTGGAGTATCGAGAGTGGCTATGCCAGCTTGAGGGCTGAGTGACACTATTAGAGGGTGAGCCTGCCCCTCCTACACAGCCCCCAGCACAGCCACCTTCAGGGCCGTGAAGGTGCAGTGGTGACTGCCGATGGGTGGGGACCTCAGTCCCACTGTTTCCAGTTGGGGGCTCATGGGCTTGCGACTTCTAAACACCCCCATCCAAGGTGTGTACCTCCCACATGTGCCATATACCGGCCCTGTATTCATCTTGTGTGTTTTGTCTGTTAACCTACCCAACCTACCTCTCCAAATATACATTCTATCCCTCCCCAACATCCCACTCTCACCTAAAAAAAAGGGGGCAATCTGTTCCCACAAAAAAAATCTTGCCCCATACATAGCAGTCCATTTCACGCACGTGTCCACTGGACACATGTAATCTGGTCTAATTGGCATCACAATGAATATATGTTGTCCTCACCCCTCTCCCAGTGGTTTGAGGGTCCAAATGTACCTGCAAATATAGTGTATATGCACATCTGTTGCTGTAGATGAAATGGGCAGCTATGGACATTTCCTATACCCTTCCTGCACATGCCTAGCTATGTTCCCTACTGTCTTTCCCTCTTTGTGTCCCGTTTTTCACCACTGTCCTATCAACCCCTTTTTCTTTTCTTTTAAAGGAATTAGCACGGGAGTAAGTGGCAGTAAGCAGTGTTAAGCAGCGTTAAGTGGGTTTGCATAGGTTTGTGTGGGGGTAAGCTATGCCTGCACAGGTTTTGAGATTTGAAAAAAACATAAGCGAAGGTTGGCAGTGCTTACCATCGTGCAAACCCATGCAAACCTGCTTACAACTGCTTAAATGTGCCTTATTCATTCTGTAGCCAACGTCCATTGTTCTGCCCAGCAACAAAATAAACTGCCTCACCCAGGCTTGAACCCAGGACCCTGCACTCCATACACAAAGTGATTTACCAGAAGAGGCTGGACTCTGCCCTTCTGAGCTGGGAATTTCTGGTTAAAGGTTTATAGTGCCTGAATATTTGAACTGTATCTTACTGAAATTGGTACACCTTGTTTGCTGTAGCATAGACTAGATCTAGGCCTGCTGAATCTAGCTTTGTTTATATGCTTGTTGTTTGTTTGCTTGTTATTTCCTGGACGCTAATTCCACCTAATCTGGCTTCTCAGCACTTCTGTGGATCACTAGTGATATCTGCATTGCTTACTGTACTTATTTCCTTGTTTCACTTGAAAGAAAGTTACTGTTTGTCGTTTTTGCATTTAAGTTACCTGTAACACATTGCACTTAAGTTACCTGGCACTTCCTCACTAAAGCAATTATATAAGTCAGCACTAAAAATTAAAAGCACTACACCCTCACTCCCCACTGGCCCTTGTTTTCAATTATAAAGGAATTCCCAATATTATTCTAGCATGTCCAAAGGTCAGTTGTCAATCTCCTCTCTGGTCCAGCTGGTGAATCTGGGAATCTTGAGGCAATGTTACAACTGCCTCATGTACACAGACAACCCTCTCCTCCTCCCAACAAATTCCAACACATGTGAGAGATGCCACCATATAGCCAAACTGGAGGCTAAGCTCTCTCAACTCAGTACTGGCATAACCAGTCAGGAGGAGAAGGAAACTACACTCACTACAATTCCAGTCTCACATAGACCTACCATGACAGCAAACCAAACACATAATCACACAAAAACATACTCAGAGGCTCTAAATAAAGATCTGCCTAAGCAGCAGAGACCTCCAAAGCAGACACCCAAGCAACCGCTACCCCAAAACAAAACACGTGCAACACATATCTCACAAAGCCAGTGTGCCAAACAGTCATAGCCCTTAAGACTAAACAACACACCTGATACACTTGTAATAGGTGACTCTATCGTCAGGCACACTGACGTCCCGCTCACCAGGCTGAACAAGGAGAGGGTCATGGTGAGCAGCGTGTCAGGCGCTAGGATCCGCCACATAACACAAGCACTCAGGTCACTCCAAGGCAAGTACAAATATGACTCAGTCATTGTCCATGCTGGTGTGAATGACCTGAGATGTACCTCCCTGGACTAAATGAAAAGAGACATAGAGGAGCTCTCTGAGCATGTAGCCCAGGCCAGTATGACCCTGACCTTGAGTAGCAACTTGCCCTCACCAAGAATGATGCCACAATATGAAGACAAGATGATCAATTTCAACAGTAGGCTTAAGTACTGGTGTCATTCAAAGGGGATCCAATGCCTGTCAGCTTGGGATGATATGCTCGACAAGCCACGATGCTTCGCTAGGGACGGCTTGCACCTGTCACCCCTGGGCTTTCGGATATTGGCAAAGGCTCTTGCTACCTCCATAGTGCCTTTTTTAGGCAAGGCTCAAAAGACAAACCCACCTCCATAGGTATCACAAGGGATAAGAAACTAAGAGTAATGATACTCAACGCCAGAAGTCTAAACCTCAAGATGCACGCACTCGAAACTCTCCTTAGCATGGAGAACATCGATATCTGTGCAGTAACAGAAACCTGGTTCAGGGCTCCTGAGAGCACCCCAGCACTACCAGGTTATACCTCATACCATGCTTTTTGGCCCCAAACCTTGGACTGAACCACAAAAGGAGGGGGAGTATCGATATTCATCAAAGATACCCACACCTCCAGTTGGTGGCAAAGCACGAAGCATCAGAGACTATCCATGTGCAACTAACAGTGGGTAAAACTGCCTTCCAGTTTATAGCCTGCTACAGACCACCCTCCTAAACCCTGGAAACTAACTCGGCCTTCCTGAGAACACTGGAAAATATGAAGGTCTCTCCAAACACCATTATATTGGGTGACTTCAACTACCCAAACATAGACTGGGAGCATTACTCTAGCTCCAACACCCTAGCCCAAAGGTTCCTAGAATTTATAAATTCAAATGCTATGGAACAACTTGTTACCACTCCCACAAGAGGGGAAAATATACTGGACCTGATCATCACCAACATGGGGACTCTATGCTCCAGACCAGAAGTGTATCCCTCACTGGTAAGATCAGACCATAAACTAATCTCACTGGATATTCACATCCCGACCGCACCCCCTGCCCAGAAAACCACAGTGAAAAACTTCTCTAAAGCAAATTTCACACTCCTCAAAACTGAGGTGGAATGCTTCAAAGCCCCCGGGCCTGTGGAAAATACGTCCCAGACCACAAAATCCTTTATAAACGCATTCTATGAACACCTTCAGGAATGCATGGATCATGCGATCCCAAATAAAACCAAGACCCAATCCTCCAAAGGCAGACGTCCTGTCTGGTGGACCCCAGCCATAAACAAACTATACAATAGAAGGAGGAAGCTACTAAATGATAGAGCAAAATCCCAAAAAGGGAAGGCATCACTGATCAGTATTATCAAAAAACTACGGGCACTCATAAAATTGTCTAAGGCCAGCTTCGAGAGAAAATTGCACAGGACACTAAGGATAATCACAAGGCTTTCTTTAGTTATGTTAGGAACCTGGGTGGTAATTCCCAGATATGCTCAGAATTAGTCCAAAATGACAAAAATACACGAACCCACAGACATTGCGAACATCCTAGCTGACAGGTTCAGCGCAAACTTCTCCCCACCAAAAGGACAAATATCTATCCCAGCAGAGTGCTGCCCCCCTGACATCTCAGATGCTCAGGTAAGAGCCGCCTCTCCAAAGCAAAAAACACAGCATCAATGGGACCAGACGGTGTCCCGGGCTGCATCCTACATGAACTCCAAGAAGAGCTAAACCCAAACATAAAACTACTATTCAATCTCAGCCTTACTACAGGATATGTGCCCAAAGAGTGGCGTACAGCAACAGTGGTCCCTCTCCATAAAGGTGGTGCCTCAACAGATCCTGGAAACTATCGCCCCATAAGCCTGACTAGCTTGGTCTGCAAAGCTATGGAAAGGATCATCATGGACCTCATAAATAAAGATATTGGGGACCTACAGACACTGGATCCTACCCAGTTTGGCTTTGTTAAGGGCAGATCCTGCCTCTTAAACCTGTTGATTTCTTTGAAACAGTCACCAAGGCCATTGACGAGGGGAAGGTGGTCTACACAGCCTACCTGGACCTCGCAAAAGCCTTTGATACAATACCCCACTCGGGCATTATAGATAAGCTCACCAGCTTGAATATAAACCCCTATGTCACTAGATGGATTGCCAACTGGCTCAAGGACAGAACCCACATGGTTAGAATTGCTGGAGCCATGTCAGACTCCAAACCAGTTACAAGTGGTGTCCCACAAGGCTCAGTCCTGGGACCTCTCTTGTTCGGTATATATTTCTCGGAGGTACAGGCCAACACGGAAGGACTGTGGCTGACCAAGTTCACAGATGACTGCAAACTGGGCACCATAATCGACTCTCCAGCCGACACAAGCATCCTCCAAAAGGGCCTCATAGAAACAGACAACTGGTGCCAGAGCCATGGCCTCAAGCTAAATGAGAAAAAGTGTATAGTCATCCCCTTTGGCAAAAACAAAGTGCCCACAAATTACCACATAGGTGGTAATCCATTAAGTACAGAAGAAGTAATTAGGGACCTGGGGACCCAAGCTGATAGCAATCTCTCATTTGACAACCACATGGCCAAAGTGGTTAGAAAAAAATTTTATATAGCCCACCTAATCATGAAGGGATTCACATCTAGATCAGGGGAGGTGATCGTGCCTCTTTACTCATCCCTCATCAGGCCCATAATTGAGTACAATGCCCCTTTTGGGATGTACCTTACTAGACACCTGCAGCAACTGGAAAAACCCCAAAAGTACCTCACCAAGAGGATCAAAGGGCTCAAACAGATGCCATATGCTGCCCGGTTAAAGAAACTCCAGCTCTACTCAGTGGCATACCGCCTGTTCAGAGGCGTTCTGTGCCCGACGTATAAAGCCATGTCCAACCCAGAATTAATGGACATGCTGCACCTCAGAAAATCCAAATCCCATCGAGCTACGCGCTCGGGAGACTTGAACCTCAGCACTGAAATAAATAGGATTTGCTGGAGGGACAGATTCATAACCCAGAGGCTCCCTTCACTCTGGAATAAAATCCCAGTCCAGGTTAGGCAGAGTCCCTCATTGACTCTCTTCAAGAGGAATCTTGATGAGTGGATGAGAGATCATAGGTTTACCCCGGGTATCACTTCTGTGTCACTGTTAGACAGAGAAACAGTATACTAACCTCGAAAAAGGGCATAGCAAAATAAATTTAAAATGGGTGGCGAAAGCCAAACACATTCTGGCTAGGCTTATAAATGCCCTAGGGCAGATAGCCTAGTATGAACCTATGAACCTATGAACCTATGAACTAAACCATGGCAGATATACATAACCTGATGTTTTCACAAACATATCATGCGGCACAATCAGTCAACAGTACAGGAAATGTATTTTTATCACATCACATAACCTGTTAATTCAAGAAGTTTGGACAAAGTATGCCACACTGTGGGTAGAAAAAGGGATATATGTCAACTAATGCTCTGATGCAATTAAAATGTTGCTTGTTACACAGTTATATGTATTAGAACACATATGCAGAAGGAGATGAAGTCTGAAACACAAAGATGTTGCCACTAGTTACTGACTTCAGTGCTGTGATTATCCATGGCAATTGCCAAGTGAATGAGGAACAGGCCAAGATATGAGCTGAACATGCATGGACATATGGACAGATATATATCTGTAAATGTAGACAGATAGACAGCTATATGTAGGTATATATATTAACATATGACTCACAAATACTCTTATAACATCAATTGTATATAGATACATACATATGTTCATATGTATGTATATATATATATATATATATATATATATATATATATATATATATATATATATCTCAGCAGATGTAGATGTCTATAGATACATATATATATATATATATATATATATATATATATATATATATATCTATATATATATATCTATATATATATATATATATATATATATATATATATATATATATACACACACATATAGGTACATACACATATACACACACAAAATGTATCAGTAGCCATACATATGTAGAAGTAGTGTGGAAGTACTGGGTGCAAAGTATATCCCTCAGCCCCAAGCCCTTCAACTGGCACCTGTGAAATGTGTAGTGTGGCAACCATTCCCACAAATGTGAATACTGACATTAAACATATACCCACCCACAATTCAAAGGACATGACACAACACACAGGTATGCATACACAGATAACCTTTATTCATGTACTATACAATAATATATGCTAGTACTGACACCACATAAGTTTTGAAATATGTAATCAGTCATGAATGCAAGGCCCACACAAAACAGTAGATGCAAGAAATGTGCATGTATACCATACTATGCTGTCCAGGTAAAAGCCTTCAATTAGTACGGCAGTAGAAACAGGATTTGCCTTCAGGATACGTAACAATCAACAATTACAGATGTAGTTCAGCAGCCTCCAATTACACCCTGTAGTCAAGCCCTAGGGTAAAAAGTAGCACTTGTGTTAATGTCACAGTATCATGTACATAACATTGCTTAACCTAACATCTCACTATCACACTGAATGACCCTCGTCTTAACAGTTATATCCCTGGAAAGGTGCCATAGCCTAGGTTAATGGCACAGAACCCCACCCCACCATAAAAGGCTGTACAAGGGCAAGGAACACTGTGTACCACACACTTACCTCTGGAATGTACAAGGGCACATATGTGTTCTCCAGATGTTGCCGCCATATATATGGACTTGGCCCAACAGTTGGTGTGGGAGTCCATGACATGACTGGGATGATAGCAGTAATGCTAGCTGTAAATAATGATAGGCTATCACCTAACAACCCTTCATGTATCACAGCAGGACAAAGACTGACATATATGTGGAAGACAGAGGCAGGAACATAGGGCCATATGTGCATTATTGCTGTTACACACCCTGGAAATTGCTGGTTTTACAGGATTTGTTGCAGCATACCCTTATGCAGGGATATGACATTGAAATACAAATGGATGTAGCCATGTACTGACAGCACTCAACAGACAGAATGCCACAGATATATCTGGAACAATACCTGTGTGGTGCACAGACAAAACCTAACAGCCAATTCCCCTGGTATCATACGGATAGGCCCACAGTTCAGAGCTATGCAGACAGACAACATTCCATGAAAAGTTACCATGTACACAGAAACCTTGTAAGAACAAGATACATTGTACACAACAGCACTACTCACACTGTCTGTAGGTCTGGAACCTTACCCAAATGTGGATTTGGCCTGTGTTTGCAGGCTCTGCTGTAAGAGGTATTGCTATCTGATGTCTGTAACATTGATGTCCACACACAGGAAGGATGTCATCCATACTGTAAAGGTGAAGGGACAATGCCCACAGAAGGCAGAAATTTATAGTACAGGGTTGCCATGACAGTGGTTGTCTGAAGTACTACACAGCAGGCTGCATGCAATTAGCAACTGGTGGACACTGACTGGTGCAGAAGCCACCACCTGATCATGTGCAATACCCACAGAAGCATGCTGCAGTCTATTCAAACCAGCTCAAAATCACTCTACTGGAGAGAGAGAGAGAGTAAGAGAGAGAGAGAGAGAGAGAGAGTGAGAGAGACTGAAAGAGAGAGAGAGAGAGAGAAAAAAAACATTCAGGAAAGTTCACAAAGCTCAGGGTTGTGTTACAGCGGAAACAACATAACAGGTATTTGAAACAGATATGCATTTACTGGCATGTAGTATATGGCATAAAATAATAAGATGTATACTGTGTAAAGATGTATATGTGCCATCAGTACTCGTTCCTGTAATGATGTTCTGCTCAACAACTGCACTGGACAGTAGTGTCAGTCCCTATGAGCAGTGGGACATACCTGTCAAATGTGCAGACCAGCAGTGAATGGCAAAGATGTGACCCATGATATGTGTTCTGTAAATTACTGTGGCCAACGGCTGGTGGGGGTATTAATATTGCCATGATAGACACATGGGTGAGAGACCACACCACCTGCAGGACAGTCATGTTAAAGTGTAGCATAGCATGCTCAACTGCCATTGCAGTATAATATGCTTATCTAAAGTTTGTCACCATATATACCCCCCTAATGTTAGTCTGTGTTCACATGTGACACCTGTCTGTGTTGCAGCAAGGCAGAACAGTTCAGCTGTGAAGTAAAGAGGGTACATGAGTGTGGTCCAGATGTTCATATGCATCCCACATACAGATACATATATGTGTAATACATATGCCTGCAGGTGATGTAGCACATACCCCATGTCTCTGTGGAGCTCCCTATGCACAAGACCCTCGACCTAACTGGGTGATAGACACATGTCAGTGTGTATGCCATGGGGACACACCATCCCCTGAGGTGGTTCCACATGAAGGTAGTGATGGAACAGTAGATAATGAGGTTCCATGGTGGTCACAGATGTGATGTGGACTGGTAACATGCACATTAAGTTGGAGTGGTGTTCCTGCTGGCAAATAACCCCTACACATACTGGTGTGTAACTGTCATGGAACATATGTGGGCTGTAATAGTCCACACAATCCCAGAACATGTCCAACAGCATGCATAGATATCCCCAATATCACAGAATGGCAGATGTGTAGCAATCACATAGCAGGTCTACCACATGCATATGTGGAAACATAGTGGCAGTGACAAGGCATGCAGGTGAAATACCCTGTAACAGCCCAGCAACTCTAGTGTCCCCACAGGGAGCATGTCTATAAACACATAGCATAAAGTGTTTTACAATACAATATATGACCCAATGGTACACATACTGGACACATACCACTAGCGTAGTGTGAACATTATGTTGGAGCTGATATGATGGCGGGAGACTGATATGTGTATTGTATTATGGTAAACTTGACATATGAGTTGCTTAGACATATTTCCATCATTATGTCTTTCAGGGGGTATGGTACACCGGAGGAATCCTGCCTAGAGTGCCGCTGAGGAGGAGATTATAATCACTCACATCATCCAAAACTACCAGCTGTTGTTCTCACGGACAAGCCAGGACCAGCATTAGAGAACAGCCATGTGGAATGATGTGGTTCACAGGGTGAATGAGGTGGGGATGCACAGCCGTACATATGAGCAGGTCCGCCACCATTGTAGTGACCTGCTCTGCCAAGTACGTTGCAGTGCTGCTGCCGTGCAGAGTGACCACCTTGCAACAGGGGGGAGCATAGCATCCACCACCTCAGCAGAGTGGAGGAACTGCTCATGAGCCTGGTAGCACCTGCCTGCCCGCAAGAGCTACAGACTTATACAGTCATGGAGGTGGGTGCTACACACACACACACACACACACACACACACACACACACACACACACACACACACACACACACACACACACCTGACATGGAGCATGCAGGTAAGGTTCCAGGGCATATCAGTAGACTATTGTAGTGTATGCATCTGTACAGGTAGATCATGCATATGTGAGATGTGGGGACTGTTGCTGTGTAGTACCAATAAGCAGTAATGCATAATCTGTATTACTGTGGACTTCAGCTGTTGTTGTACTGTAATATTGCAGCCACCCTGTAGCAATGCCACAGTTGTGGCCACTGACATCAACTCTATCACATCTCAATGTAAGTACCTCTGGGATACCAGCAAGGCAGCAGCCATATGCTGGTGAGTATAGTTTAAGGTTATGCTTGGTAATTCACTGTGCATGTCATAGCTAAGGTGTATGCCATGTACACATCTAACACACTTACCCATAATGCATGCTGTACATGTGCACTGACAGAGAACACCCCTCACTAATGGGATTACCAGCCTCAAACACATGCAATACACAGTCCATCTCAGACAACTGTGGCTACACTCCAGTGCACATTGCCCAGGCACAGCTGACATCTGCCCAACATACACAGCTATGTCATACACAGTGGAGTTGAACATGTTACATATAAAGACATCCCACTCCCTCTGCTAACACATGCTCCAGGGCCCTAAACCTCATCAACACATTGCACAGAGCATCCTGGAGGGATTGGGCCCTGTCCTGGGGAATCCCCACACTCTGGAACGGACTACCCATACATGTCAGGCAATGCAACTCAGTGGCCCTCTTTACAGAAACACTTGGCAATTGGATGGGAAATGGGGAATTCAAACTAAATAACAATGGTGTCACTGTTCAGTAATGCCCAACAACAACTCTGTAACACACCAAACGCTTTATTGCAAAGCTTTTGGGTCTACACCCTTCATCAGTACTGATGAGGGGTGTAGACCCGAAAGCTTTGCAATAAAATGTTTGGTGTGTTACAGAGTTGTAAATGGGGAATTCACCCTGGGTAGTATGTCTGTGCCACAGCCTGACAGAGGCACAGGGAAATAACATTAGTGAGTGGTGCATGGCTGGGATCCCCTGTGGCTAGGCTTATGCAGGCCCCAGGACCAATAGACCAGTACTCACCTATGAACCTATGTGTACCACAGGCAACATCAGCCAGGGCTCAATCATGGTCAATAATGGTCTTTACACTCACCATAGATACAGTACATTGTGTCTGTGGTCGGTCTGATGGTAGTCTATCACTCATACATGCACCACTGATGATGACATCTGTGAATACACATCAAGCATTCACTAAACACGTGTCCACATGTGATCCAGAAACACAGAAAGGCTGTGAGCAGCAGCGGAAACACAACTGACACACAGATACATATCCTGCAATGGTGTGCACACCTGTGAGGTATGGTGCACAGTATATGCCAGGGTGCTGAACAGATGCACAGCAATGCTGTGGACATGGGTGCAGTGAGCTCCAGGGGGAAGGCTATTACCTACTAACAGAAGCCATGCATCACAGCCATGTATAATGTCAGTAACGGGGATTGACTACAGTTGCACTGCATGCTGTTGAGTGCCACATGTCTTGCATGCTGACATTTGTGTAATTACAGGTTTGTGTGTAATACTGTACTGTATTGCACCATCTCCTGCTATTGTGTGTGTTATGGGGGTGTGGGAGCTGTCTGTAGGTGCTGTCTGGTGGAGTGTATGGGTTGCCGTGTATGTCGACTGCATGTGTGTATGTCTGTGTGTGTGACCATGTCTGCACACGTGTGTGTGTGTGTGTGTGTGTGTGTGTGTGTGTGTGTGTGTGTGTGTGTGTGTGTGTGTGTACTGTTTAGCGGTAATGTACAGGTCTTACAGTCTGTTCCCTGTTTTCCCCTCACAGTTGGCGAGGTGGGGCTGGGTCACCCTCGCAGAGAATCTGATGTCACTGATACAGACAGTGACCATGAGGACAAGTGTGTTGAGGCACAGGAAGGGTCATCAGGGGCTGCCGCTGGGCCCAACAATTGACAACCCACATGTATCCACCCCATACTTGCACACAGTCATACTGCCTCTACATACCCCATTACCATTGGCCTTAGCTGAGGGACAGCCTACGGTTGGCATTGGCCAGGACAGTGTGGTATCTATGGCACGTGTGTCAGGACACAGCATTCATAGCCAGATCTCTGGTGGGGTATCACATAGGCAGATGTCCAGGGGTGCTCATCGGAGCACTGCTAGTCATCATGCCCCTGGCAGATGTGCCACATCTATTTCAACCACACGCATGTTCCAGGCTGTCATGGAGGCAGAGGCATGAATGGACCATTACACCAGGCAGGGTCTAAGGGCACAGAGGGCTCATCACACCTCTGTAACTGACAGCATCCATGACCTAGCAGGTGCCATCTGTAATTACACCAAGGTCATGGATAGACGGTAGGGTGAGACATTGGATCTCATCCACAATGTCAAATCCATGCATCAGGACAGGGCGGGATGGTTGCGACGGCCATATGGATGTATGCCAGCAACACCAGCAGCTGGAGGTTGCTGTGGACATCCAAACAGTCACAGCCACTCCAGTAGTGGCAGTACCAGCCCCAGCACTGTGGGCGGGCTGTCCACAGACCATCATAGCAGACCATGTGCACGTGGCCTTGGCCAGTCCAGGATGGACCTGGATCCAGTGGACATCTGTCAAACTTGGGGGACAGTACTCAGTCTGGCTTTGTACCTGATACTGCCTGTCGCACCCCTGCCAGGCACAGGTCCCGTGTCTGTGGCCGGAAATGGTGAACTGCAAACCCTGCCAGGTACAGTCTGCAGCTGTCTCACAATTCCCTGTATAGGGCAGCCACATGGAGGAACTGTGTGCATGCCGAGACACACACACATAAACAACAAACCTAGGGCAACCACATACCTGCACACATGACATCACCAGTGGCCCATAATAGTACTCAGCCCCCTCACACACACACATGTTGTCAATTGTATGACTCAGACTAGGCCTCTGGCAAACCAACAACACACCCTGTGCATATGATGATACCTGTGACATTCCCTGACATCCGTAACATTGATGCAGGGACAGGCTAACATGGTGCTGATGCACAGGGTGACTGTACAACAGTGTGGCAATGGAATGATGTGTAGCATGTTGTCAGCAGTAAAGTGAAATACTAATATCTTGGAAGGTGTAGCTGTGCAACCATGATGCATCATAGCTGTAATTAACGATGGTTTATTGTTGTCATGAGTATCTATTCTGATTGTGTTGTGTTTGTCCATGTGCCACATGGCTGATGGGTGTAGTGGTGTCAGCAGGCCTTCTACAGTGGACACCAGTAAGTGTAGTGGGTGGTACACATGCCATGGCTGGGTACAACACACAGTGCCTTTGGTTTGGATGCAGTACAGGTACAAGACTGTACACATGGAGGTATGTCCCTGTGCAGGTAACACATCTGTTGCACATGTAATCCCACCAAGACAGGATAGGCACAACCACACAGTGCTATATATGCAGTCTGCAATGTGGATGACATTCAACATGCTAACAGCAGGGTGTATGTCCCTCTCCCCTCTCTACTGGGATCCTCACCTGAGTAACATGTGTGGGCCAATGCTGGTGGCATAGCCCTACCCTTAGGAGGGTGTGAGGCACTCAGCTACTCTGAATGGTGTAAACAACTAACAACCTGATTACATACACTGTACAGTATTACAGACAGCTATGTTGGGGGATAGATGCAACAGTAACTGCAATAATGGCAGTTGTGTCCACAACAGATACATCCAGTGTGTTATAGCAACCCCAGTAATGCTGCACACCTCAACAGTGTGGAGGAGGGCATTAACACATCTATGACCTGTGAAGGAATGTATGTCCATGGGATGGCACCTGTGGAATATTGGCATATGTCAAGCAGTCCTGGTGGAAAATGAATTCTGTGAACAGAGGTAGATCCCTTAACAACTACACACATTCTTACATGTGGGATGGTGTACAAAAGCCTGCTATGATCTACATAGGCATTGTGCACCTCCTAACCCTCATCTACACCTGTCATGATTGGGTAAAGGAGGTATACCAGGTTCAGGTTATATTCTCTGCCTTTGACAAGCCCAACATTAGAGGGGTCTCGTGTGTTAAGATTACCAGTGACATTGGCCATGGGTTCATTGTTGATATGATCCATGTCCCTGCAGACCAAGGTCATCAGGCTACTGGGTGGTAGTTCCCAGCTGACATGGTGGATTTGTGGTCATCCCTGCCAACTTTGATGAATCGATTGTCAGGTGTAGGCCTATTGGATCGTATGGAGGATCCCAGCTGCTTACTGCTCCTGCCCCGGGGGGGGGGGTTCCCCCAAGCATGACACGTCACTTGACTGTACTGCATGATATGTTAGTAATGCCAGCCAGACATCCTACAGGTGGGATGGAGCACTGTTAACATGTACTGCCATTTTGTGTAGGATCCTGCTTATGGGATCTGCTAAAGTTGATATTGTATTGCAGGCCAGACGTGTTTGGCAGGTAGGGGGAATACCTATCCATGCCAGATGTATGTTGTTTTGGTCTCTCAAACCCATCAATGGTGCATGTGGACATATATGTTGTGATTACGTTCCCAGTTCCATCTACAGATGTATGTCCATATATAACTATATTAATGTATATGTGTTCACCTTTGACAGGGAGACAATCGTTCCTTCAAATGGCCCTTTCTGCAAACTGAAATGACAAACCTGTCATTTCTTACTGCACCACAGTTTAAAACACAGCAGTTCTAAAGGCACCTTCGCTGACTCTCGAACTGCAAGTTGGAATACATATCGCAATGCCGGATGGCATGCTCCCTGTACCCCCCCATCTGGGGAGATGGGCCCCCTACTGTGATATACCAACTCCTAGTTTGCACTACAGTGGGAATAGGCAAATATTCCCCATCACCACTATAGTGCCATCTGCAACGAAATTGCCTAATCTGCAATGAGCAAATGCATAGTGACATTCAGTCATTGCACATTCGATGCATGTATTGCAAGATTGTGCAGTGTTGACAACATACTTTTGGCCTTCCAGCTTTCGAACACATGGATTTCTCCCTTTCAAAGGTGAGCCAGCACAGCTCAAGTTAGTAAGTGTAAGCAATGTGTAGGGGAGCCAATTCAATTTGCCTAGTGGTATACCTCTTTAAGCAGTGCCAGCCTCATGTAAGCAGGTCTGCCCATAGCTTAGCCTTTTTAAAACTGGCCAATCATGGGGACGTGTGTGAAAATGGCCATATGTAAACCCCACAGGCAGGAATACTACCCATAACTGGTTATAGCTTCCTACTGCAGGCAGAATGGCTGTTGTGGGTGAAGGCACTCGATTTAGAGCACAGCGCTGGGGCATCCAAGAGTCAAAAATCATGGTATGGCTCCTGGTAAAACACCATGATCAGAGATGACTGCAGGGCCAGTACCAGGGCTCGCAGAAAAAATGAAGGCCTGGGACAGTCTCGCCTGTGATCTTACAAGTGCCACAGGTATCCCGCTGACTGGTGACCAGGTCAGACACCAACATACTGACCTGAAGCAGCGGAGGGGGTATGTACTGGAACAGTGGATCAGGAGTCTCAGCAGATGCCCAATGCCCCAGGACTAAGTACTCATTCTACTAATTAGTAAATAATTGCCTAGCTTGTGTATACTATGGATAGTTATGGCTAAATATCACTGCATTTCTCTGATACCTGCAGATGAGCGGGCTGCAAACAAGCAAGCCCATGATGTTAGGCTGCAAAGGCTGCGTTGCAAGGCAGGCTAGTAATCAGTCTGCATGTACTGTCATAACAAACAAATATAAAAGCCTTAGAAAGTGTTTGACCAGTAGAAATAAATGTGTAATAGTTTGTGAATAAAGGTATAACCCCTCGAGTGCTTCTGTTTACACTTCTCTTATATGTTGGTGATCTGTTCCATACTATAAATAGTACTGTTGTATCTTAAGTAGTGTCACCCACACCGTGGTATGCAGATAAAATGGGCATGAAGTCCTGCATAACATTGTTGGAAGTGCCAAGAGGTCAGTTATATTGTACAAGTTAGGGAGACTTAAATAGAAAACAGTCGAAATCTTTACATCAGTTCCTTGATAGCACAGTGTACTGTGATGTTAGCTATAATATTTTGTCACACACAGCAGGGGGTTGAATCCTGGGAGTTTTACTAAGTTGTATGCATAATCATACCCCACAACTGTACAGATTTTGATACAATGTTCAGATAGAAAGCTGCATGCATACTTACACCCAACAACAGTACAGAATTTTCTAGAATGTTCAAATTGTAAGTTGTATGCATATTCATACCCCACAACTGTTCCAATCTGTCTAGCATGTCTGCCCATATCACCAGCTTGGTACCCTGTTCTCCTGAAAATCCAGTGTGATGTTCCAAGTAATTTAGGCAGCTGTCAATGACATATAACTGATATTCAAACATGTACATAGTCAGAGAATGTATATGGAAATAAATCTGTCATTCTAGCACCTCACCTAAAGTGTATGACAGCAATTCTCAACATATGTTGCATTAACACCTGCAGCCTGTCACATCTGTATGTAAGACACAGGTGAAGTATATAAAAATCTATAAACATATCAGTGTACAATATAAGGCCATTGTGTAGTGTAATAATACATGTAAGTGAAAGACCACTGCAGTGACTAAGAATGCTGTGAAAACTACAAGGATATATTAGTTGTTAATTGAACTCTGTCTCTCACCCCTATCATATGTGCATAATAACCCAATAACACTCCTCAACTGGTATGTGTACACTCCAAATTTATGTTGGGACATATGTCCTAATGATTATAAATATTCACATTTGTTTCTATGCATGTGCCATGTGAAAATACACCTATATTGGTGGCCTGTTGCAATCAATGAGACCTGCATGCTCCTGTAATAACCACTGTTGTTCCATATATGCATGTGTCCTGCTTGCTCTACAACTGTGTTAAATCTGGTGTGTTGGGTTAATGGGAATACCTATGCATGCTGTTATAACTAATCCTGAATGCTGTTGATTGTTACTAACCCATATCTGTCATACACCTGTGACAACACAGCTCGTATGGGAAGTCTGGTCCCAGCGGACCCACCTGTCCCACCTCAGCTGGCCATGGCACCGGGCAACAGCACATCTGAGGCCCATCCTGGGACCTTCTCCTCAGTGAGCATTGTGCCACCATTGGGTGGAACTGCTGCAGGGGATGGGGCTTGCCCCCCCCTTGGAGCAAGCGTTGAGGGGAACCTGTCACCCGTCAACAGGTCCAGGCGGTGGTTCATAAAGAGCTCAATCTGGAGTATAGAGAGTGGCTATGCCAGCTTGAGGGCAGAGTGACACTATTAGATGGTGAGCCTGCCCCTCCTGCACAGCCCCCAGCACAGCCACCTTCAGGGCCGTGAAGGTGCAGTGGTGACTGCCGATGGGTGGGTACCTCAGTCCCACTGTTTCCAGTTGGGGACTCATGGACTTGCGACTTCCAAACACCCCCCGTCCAAGGTGTGTACCTCCCACATATGTCATATACCGGTCCTGTATTCATCTTATGTGTCTTGTCTGTTAACCTACCCAACCTACCTCCCCAAATATATATACTACCCCTCCCCAACATCCCACTCTCACCTAAAAAAACGGGGGCAATCTGTTCCCACAAAAATATTGCCCCATGCATAGCAGTCCATTTTGCACATGTGTCCACTGGACACATGTAATCTGGTGTAACTGACATCACAATGAATATATGTGTTCCTCACCCCTCTACCAGGGGTTTGAGGGTCCAAATGTACCTGCAAATATAGTGTATATGCACAGCTGTTGCTGTAGACGAAATGGACAGCTATGGGCATTTCCTATATCCTTCCTTGCACATGCCTAGCTATTTTCCCTATTGTGTTTCCCTCTTTGTGCCCCGTTTTTCACCACTGTCCTATCAACCCCTTTTTCTTTTCTTTTAAAGGAATTAGCACAGGGGTAAGTAGCAGTAAGCACTGTTAAGCAGCACTAAGCGGGTTTGCGCGGGTTTATGTGGGGGTAAGCTATGCCTACACAGGGTTTGAGATTTGAAAAAACATAAGTGGAGGTTGGCAGTGCTTACCATCGTGCAAACCCGTGCAAACCTGCTTACAGCTGCTTAAATGAGCCTTAATCATTCTATAGCCAACGTCCATTGTTCTGCCCAGCAACAAAATAAACTGTCTCTCCCATGCTTGAACCCAGGACCCTGCACTCCATACACAAAGTGATTTACCACTAAACCATGGCAGATATACATAACCTGATATTTTCACAAACATATCATGCAGCACAACCAGTCAACAGTATAGGAAATGTATTATTATCACACCATATAACCTGTTAATTCAAGAAGTCTGGACAAAGTATGCTACACTGTGGGTAGAAATAAGGATATATGTCAACTAAATCTCTGATGCAATTAAAATGTTGCTAGTTACACAGTTATATGTATTAGAACACATATGCAGAAGGAGATGAAGTCTGAAACACAAAGATGTTGCCACTAGTTACTGACTTCAGTGCTGCGATTATCCATGACAATTGCCAAGGGAATGAGGAACAGGCCAAAATATGAGCTTAACATGCATGGACATATGGACAGATATATATCTGTAAATGTAGACAGATAGACAGCTATATGTAGATATATATTAACATATGACTCTGCAAATAATCATATAACATCAATTGTATATAGATACATACATATGTTCATATGTATATATATATATATATATATATATATATATATATATATATATATATATATATATATCTCAACAGATGTAGATATCTATAGATACATATATATATATATATATATATATATATATATATATATATAGCCATATGAGATATATATAGGTACATACACATATACACACACAAAAAGTATCAGTAGCCATACATATGTAGAAGTAGTGTGGAAGTACTGGGTGGAAAGTATATCCGTCAGCCACAAGCCCTGCAACTGGCACCTGTGAAATGTGTAGTGCAGCCAAACCCCCAAAA